>NW_007728224.1:229285-240648 GCF_000696425.1 Galeopterus variegatus
AAAAAAAAAAAAAAAAAAAAAAAAAAAAAAAAAAAAAAAAAAAAAGAAAGTGAGGTTTTACTGGAACACAACCACAGGGACGTGTTCATGTATTGTCCATGGCTGCTCGTGTGCCCCACAGCAAAGCCTAGTGGTTACTGCAGAGACCATATGCAGCCCCTAACAGCTACTATCTGGCCCTTTGCAAAAAATGTTTTGACCCAGTCCAATCCTCTCATGCTCTAGGTGGAAATGGTGAGGTCTGCGGGAGATGGGGCCCAGACAGGGCTGTGGCACCTCACCCCCACGCCTGGGCGACATGCTGCAGGAACTTCAAGGTGCCACGTGGCTGTAAGGTAGGAAACACAAATTCCTCATTTATGGCTGTGCATGGAAGCTCTTGTCCTCAGGAAGAAGTAGGGTGGGAATTGCTCTGATGACTGTGGTCACCTGCTTGAGCTATGCACCAAGGGACAGAGTGAGGTGGTAAGAAACTGCTGCTCAGGAGCCTGTCTTGAGGCTCCCATGGGAAGATGGGTGTGGTAGTCAGGGTGAAAGGGGAGGCTTTGGGCACAAAGCTGCTACCTGGAGCTCATGCCTTCCTCCTCCTCCTGGGGCCTCGGGTTCCCTGTGACTAACATCAGGGGCTGGACTCTGGGATCCCCTGCCCCACCTCCCAGTCCCCTGTTCTAGACCCTAAGACAAGAAACACAGTGAGAAATATGTGGACAGCTGTGGCTAGCTGCGGCCAGCACTCAGGGCCCAGGAGCGCAGGGCCAGGGCCTGCAGACCTGGGTATGAGTCCTGGCTCCACCTCCTTGGAGCTGGTGAACTTGGACAAGCTGTTGACACTTTCTTGGCCTTAGTTTCATCCAAAAAGTACATTGTGAGGCTAACAGGAGATGACAACGCCTATGCTGAAGTTAGCAACCCCCCTTCTGCTCCCTCTCCCTGCATTTCTGTTCCCTGGGCCCACCACGCTCTCTTCTGCCTCGAGCTGCACTGCTCGTAACTCTGTCTGGCACTGCCCCAGGTGCAGGGTCTCCCTTAGCTAGGATGGCCCCTCCTCGGAGGACACCAGGACCCTCGCCACCTCCTCTCTCAGCATTCTGTTGGTTTCTTTCCTTACTATAATTCAGAATGATTGCGTTTATGTGTCTGTTTACTTGTTTTGTCTTCTTCCATAACCTGTCACCCTGTGAGGCCAGAGCCCACGTCTGTGTAGCTCACCACTGTGTCCTCACCACTGGCACGAAGCCAGGGCCCTGGCAAATGCCTGAGTGAAGGGTCACTACTCCAAGGGCCCATGCACACACCTATGGGCTGGTGTGCCCACTACCATATGAGACCAGGAAGGCATGGAGAATGGCCACTCAGGGAAATGAGAGCGTGCGGCATTAACAGAGCGGTGGGGCACTCAGCCACCAAGTCGCAGGAAGCCGGGAGGGCATTTTGGAGGAGGTGATGCTCAAGACGAAGTGTGAGCTGGGCAAGGGGGATGAACGTGTGCTCCCATTCCCTGTTCACAAGGCACCGAATCTCCTCATGGACCATGGAGCGCCCGGCCATGCCAGCTACTGGCCATGTCTGCTACCTGTGGGCCACACCCCGAGCTTCCCAGCTGGACAACATGGTCCTCACCTCCGTCTGCGCCTTGGGGTCCCCGGCCTTGGCTTTCTCCAGGACTTCTTCAAAGAGGATTTCCATGTCTCCCTTTACAGGTCCTTTAACATGGAAAAAATGAACAGAATGTCACAAAGCCAGACTTTGTCACTTGTCAGAGGAATAAAGGGGACAACAGGAAAGGGCTTCGGAAGACCCAGTGCTGATTCCACTTTGAAGTCCAGGCCAGGAGCAGGAGCACAGACGCAGAGGCAGAGGACATGCCCAGGAAGGAGCTGCTCACCTTCCAATTCTGCAAGTAGCCCCGGAGCAGCGACGGCAAACTCCATCTCAGGGGACGGTTCTCAAACCGAGTCCCGCCATCGCCTCCCTCAGCTCAGGCCTGCTCTAACCTGGAGTCTAGAAAGACCTGAGGGCTCAAGTTTGAAAGCCCCTGACCTAAAAAATAAGAAGAACCGGTGCCCAACACTCAGTGCCCAACCAATAAGACAAGTTCATATCTCCATAAGTGCACCACTGATACACACGTTTTCTGAAGGTTATAATTAGTGAATGTACATCTTGGTATAAATGCTTTTTACTTAAGAGTGAACTTCTTAGTCCATTTGAGCTGCTATAACAAAAACACATAAACCAGTGGCTTACAAACAACAGACATTTACTTCTCACAGTTCTGGAGGCTGGGAATCCAAGATCCAGATTCGGTGTCTGGTGACGGCCCGGTCCTCAGCTCACAGGTCTCCTCACTGTGTCCTCGCGCGGGGAAGGGCAGGGAGCTCTCTGGGCCTTCTTTACGAGGGCACTAACCCCATTCATGAGGGCTCCACCCTCACAACCTAATCACCTCCCAGAGCCTCTACCTCCTGATGCCATCCTATTGGGGGCTAGGATTTCAGTATGTAGATTTGGGGGGTCATAACCGTTCAGTCCATGGCAGTGAATCAAGCTCAGTTTTCCACCCTGCCGTGCAGTCAGTTCACCATCTCAGTGGAGGATGAATCCCATCAAGGGGACACACTCAGGTTACTCAGTTTTTCCTGTCCATCAGGCCTTTGGGTTGCTCCCAACAATCCCTTATTTTATAAAATGGTGGCTCAAACCATTTTGTGTGTATCCTTTTTTCTTCTTTTGGGAAGTTATTTTCCTAGCATAGATTCTTTAACTGAATCACTAGGCCAAGGTCTAAACATCATATGGCTTGTGCTATATTTCACAAAGTTATCCCAATTTGCAAAAGCATCACAGAACTACACCAATCACACTACAGTCTTACCGACAATGGGCATCATTAACAACAGAGTTTTTGAAAAATATCACTTTTTACCAGTCTCTTTCTTTGACTGAGGCAACCCAGTATTCAGGGGCCAACACAACTGCACACCCTGCCTCCCCACACCACATCCCACCTTGGCAGGTGCCAATAACATGCAATAGCTCGAGGGACGCAGCTGGAGCGCTGCCTGCCACACAGTAGGGACTCATCAGAGATTAGCAGACACTCTCTTGATGTTTCTGGAAACAGAAGGCAGAACTAAGGGAAATGATACACCATCTCCAGTAACAACATCCTGAGGACCAGCCTTCCTCATCCGACTCATCCAGGGCTTTCCCAGACCAGCTCTGTGCCAGGCTCTGCAGCAGCCAATGCCACCTGGCCCTGGCTTCAGGACACCTAGATCTCTGAAGACAGGACTCCAGCAGGTGGCAGCAGTGGGACACATGGGTCACGTATAGTTTGGAGAGGGCAAGGGGAAGATGAGGATGGCTCAAAGGTACAGGCAGCACATGAGCGCCCGCAGACAAGGCACGTGATCAGGAAGGGGGAATTGGAAGGATTCTTCCAGGACCCTCATGGGAAAGGCACATGTCACCCTGCCCTCCTGGTGGACATTCACAAACATGGATGGAGCCATCCCTGCAGAGTTTTGGGCTTGGCTTTTTGCTGGGGTCAAGGACGTTACTTGGGGATGGCTGCAGGGCCCACCCACCCTTCCAAGTGGCCCCAGACCTGGTATTTCATGGATCCATCAAGGTCAGTCTCTCGTCCTTCTTCGTCATGCCCCCTCCAGCCCCTCCAATGTGCTCTCTGGCCACAGGCTCAACAGACGCTGAGATAACTCTGCAAGAACTGGCAACACCAAGCCTGCAGGTGCCAGACCAAGGTCCTTTCTACAGGCTCCCAGAAGAGAGTGTGCATTTAGAGCAAGCCCACCCACGTGTGAATCCACCTTCACCATAAAGTGCTGTGTGGCCTAGGGCGAGTCACGTCACCTCTTGGAGCAATTTCACTCCAATCATTGACATCTATCTGATAGGACGGTTTATGATGAAATGAGCTACTTTGTGTTAAGTGACTGGTCCAGAGTTGGGCCCTCCTTGGGCCCTCCCCTTCTCACTGACCACAGGGCCTTTGCTGCTCGCTGACCTTGCAGCTCCCAGGAATGCCAGCACCTCTTGAGATTCAAACCTCATTTCTTAACTGACTGAATTCACAAACCCACGTTCTTTTTTTCCTCCTTTTTAAAAATCAGAATGCAGAAGATTCAAGCATACGTCTGTTGACTAAAAAGACTGTTCTAGTCCATGATTAATTTTTCACAGAAGTTATTCATAGCCTGACATTTCAAGAAGTTTCCCCAACATGCAGGATCTCTTTGAAACACACACGACACCTTCCTCATTATTCCGGCTTCCATTTGGCACCAGTAGGAATATTTCCACAACCACCCAAATGTGGGGCCTGTCCTGCAGGCCAATCAGAGGTCCTGGCTTCTTCCATGTAAGCAACAGCCTTCTGACGTTTTAAGTCAAAGTACTTCTTAATTTGACAAGGGTCAAAGGCAAAAACCCCATGCGTTTACTGCTCTATGCCAAAAAGAATAGCTCCAGAAACGGTCCAGTCAGTGTGGACTACTAAAGACACGAAACACACGTTTTTCATATGCTTAACCTCCACTCCTTGCTTTTTCTGGTAATAGCACCTTGGTGCTTCTTTTTGGGAGCCACCCTGCCCTGTCCTCAGTCCTGTGGTCTGGACAGCTTTGTTCCTCTCCCCCACGCTGTAGAGAAGGCACATAAGCCCAGCTGTGCAGAGAGCTCTGTCTCATCCACCCGACCACAGCGCTTGGTGCAGGCTTGGACACAGACCCAAGGCAGGCAATGGGATCTGCGACGGAGCTGCTGGGAAATGGGCTTTCTCCTTCTGCTGGGGCAGAAGGCCGGCTGTCCTGTGGGGAGAGCCCACCTCGGAGAGGACAACACAGGAAAGGAGAGTTGGGGGGGGGGGCTGAGGAAGTTGTCCTCCTGCTCTCTCTGCTTCCACCATCTCACAATGTGAGACCCTGGGTCGCTGTCACCACTGCCAGATGGACTTTGGATTTCCCAACCTCAGAAACTATGAGCAATAAATTTCGTTTTTCTTTATAAATCACTCAACTTCAGGTATTTTGTTATAAGCAACAGAAAAGGACTAATACAGGGTCAAACAGGGGCACTTCCTGATGACATCATCTGAGCCCCTGGATCCAGCTGTGCCTAAAGCCAACCACCCTAGAGTGTTTAAAGATCTATGGACTAATAAATCCCCCTCATTCTGCTCCCCCTGCCTTTTTTAAAATGTCAGTTTATATTGGGTTTCTGTCCATTGCAAGGAAAGAGTCCTGAATCTAACCCATTTTCTGAAAGTCTTCCTATCAATCACAAAATAGCCATAGTAATAAGAGCTGTAGACCTGGGCAGGTCTCCTTGCCTCTATGAGAATCCATGGAGAACGCCCCCTTCCCATCCTCCTCTGGATCCCATGCATTTGAGAGACGCATGCCAGCCACGCTGAATCAGCAGATGACCCTCATTTCCCATGAGCTATGTAGCGAGGACAGCCTCCCCAGGAACACTGCCCTGTGCCCCGGCACAGCCCACTGTCCCTTTCTTGTTGGAACTTGGTGCGTTATCCATCACAGCTCCTACTGGCCTTCGTGGGCGCCGTCCACATCCACTAGGTCTAGGCCTTCTCTGTCCCCAGCTTCCAGCACAGGTTGGGCAACACAGCTCAGTCAATGCTGAACAAGTGGGAGCTGATGAGACAGCACCTGTGAGCGGGACCTGCAGCCGTTATCTGCCTCCCCAAATCCTAGCACATGTGCTTGGCTTGGTGACTGACTGCTAAGTTCAACTCCCTGGTTTGAGGACACATACTGCATATCAAAAAGGGTGGAAAGGAGTCCCCATCCCACCCACTGAAGGCATCAGAACCACCCCAGTGGCTGTAGGCCTGGAAAGCCTCTGGGTCCCCTCCCATCAGCCAGCTCTGACCGTGAATGAAACTCTCTCACAGATGGCTCGGAACAAAAAAGCTGGCTTCTGTTTTCACATTTCTAGATATGCTTCAAGAATTTTAAAAAAATTATTTAATGCCTGTCACAGGCTCTTAGAAGAAGAGTGCCATCTTAGACATGTAGTAAATCAATACAACACGATGTCCCATCTCAAGGGTGCTGCCGCCCCTCACTTCCTTACTCGCTGGCCCTTGGGCAGGTCCTTGGCCTCCTGAGTCTCTGATCTTCTCGTGACACCCACCACGTGGCTGCACTAGAGGGAAAGGTGCAGGGGTTGCCATGCACCAAACGGGTGTCCCACACTCGGGGCGGCTATGGTCACCCTGCTCTAAGGGGTTGTCCCATAAGCCTTCGGGACATTGACTCTGGTTCTGGCGAACGATCCTTGCAACCCTCTTTTCCTGGGGCTGAGCTCTGAGGCAAAAACAGAGGCAGACAGCCACCTGGAGGTCCTAGCTGGGAGGTCACCCTTCCACAGGCCCCAAGCAGGGGTTGTGGACTTAGCCCTTGTTACTCTCCCAACAGACACTTGGCCCGCAGGCCATGTCCACATAGCACTGGGTGGTCTCTTCTTTAATGTCAAATACTCAGGCCACTCTCCTGGTTAGATCCCTCTAACAGTCCCCATCACCCTCACAGAATGTCCATTCTCTTCCCCTGACCCTCAAGGTGCTGCCTGGCCTGGAAACCTCTTTACTCCACGCCCCCCGCCCAGCACCTCCTTTCCTCCCAGCCAGGACACCTCAGTCTTGGGGCCCTCTGCTGTGCGGCCCTTGTCCCTCACTGCCCAGTGGCTCCCGTCTGGAGGGTGGGGCCCGAGTGTCTCCTGCCCCTGGCTCTGGGGTGAATGCCCTTGGCAGGCCGCACTTCTTCATCCCAGGTTCTTGCCACCGTCCTTGCCTGCATCGCTGTGGCTGGCAGCCCGGGCAGACTCAGCAGTCATGCAGGCTGCCTCTCATCACAATCCACTAGGCTCAACAAAGAGGGCACATCACTGCCTGCGGCTTCCCCTGTGAACGGCTCCACCATGGGCAGGGCGGGCTCCCATTGATGCAGCTCAACGGCACTGACAGTCAACTGGTGATCAGAGCATCTCTGAGCTTGGCTGCATGGCAGGAACCATCCCAAGCACTTCCTGTGGCTGGTCTACCTCTTCTCCTGCCCCCAGCCCAGGCTGCAGCCTACCAGTGGCCCCCGAGGCCCAGAGGCTCCTGAGGCTCAGGGTCACACAGGGGAGAAGGGGTGGAGCTGTGGCTGGCGTTTTCAGTGATAGAACGTGATACTTTGTACATGCTTAGCACAGTTTGCACAGGTTAGCCACAGCGTACCCAGCCTGGGTCTGAGGGTCCACGAAACATAGTTTACTTTCCTTCCTCCCCACTGTGCCAGGCCAGCAGGCAATCAGACGGCAATCGGGCCCACATGGCCCTGATGGATCACAGGTGGAACAGGTAGAACCAGCTTCCCCACTGGCTGTAAGCGTCTTGAAGGCTGGGTGTCTGATTCGGCCCTTCATTCCCAGCACTGCACAAAACAGGCTCTCAGCCAGGTGTGCCAACTTGAGGACAGTGTAATGATGGCTGAGCATGACTTGGTGTTACTGACCTGAGGACCCCTCTGCCTCTGTACCTGCTGGCTCTCCTAGGACCAGGCGTGAAGAGCCGGCTCCATCCTTCTGCCGAGTGCAACAACGGGTGCACACAGGGCCGAAGACAACACTGCAGGTGACCGTCGCAGGGCTCAGATCACCACTCCCCTGAAGAAGGGGCCCCGCACCCCTCAGCTCTGGTGCTGCAAGCTGGCCAGGCAGGTGCTGGCTCTGGCCTACTCACAGTGGCGTGGCAGCTCAGCCTCGTCGACGCGTCTCAGTATGCAGCGTCCCCAAGCCTCATGCTCCCTGTGGTCTTCTCTGCAGCCCGTGTCACCATTTTCTTTACTGGTCTAGCCCCGGAAGCATCTGAGTTTCCAAGCCCTGAGCTACCCTCAGCAGCAGTTCCCCCAGGGCAGGTGACCCACCGAGACCACAGAGGTAGCACTGGAAGTGTGAGGGTCCAGCTCTGCAGAGTTTCTAATGCAGCCCCCCTCCTCCTTCCTTACAGGAACACAAAGGGGTTTAAGGGAGGCAGCCAGAGAAAGGGGCAGCTCTGGCCCATTTCCCAGGTGTACAGGCCAGGGGCCAGCTCAGAAGGTGCCTCCTCCAGGCAACCGTCCTGATGCCCCGAGGAGTGACCAGGCCCTTCCTGGGTGCCCCCAGAGGGCTGCAACATGGTCAGCCCCAGTGCAGCACTCGACCCCCAGTACACAATTACTTGTTTATTTCTGCTACCCCCACTTGACTGGGGGCTCCTGGAGGGCAGGCCAGAACCTTCAACCCCTCTGTTGCCGCATCCTGGCCAGAAACCACTCTAGGGACAGGTGGATCCACATACTTCTCTAAGCCTGTGATGGGGGCTCCCTGGGCACAGGTGACCTGAGGCATTAGATTTGTGGTCCGTGGTCATGGTGTCTCTGGGACACGTTAGAGACTCTCGGCCTCTGTGTTCAAATCTCCTCTCCACCCCTCGCCAACTAGGGACCCTGGGTCATCTACTTAAACTCTTTCCCTCGGTTTTCCCATCTGAAAAAATGGGCAGCAACTGTGCCCGCCTCCCAGAACTACTGGAGGAATAAGTGGGTTAGCAACCTAAAACGGTGCCTAGGTCCAGGAAAGTGTCACTTAAACGTTCACTCACGTAGTTGTTACCTACCAGTGTTTTAACTGGTGCTTATTACACCTCTGTTAGGTGGACAGGTGAGTTATTAGTTGAACTTGCCAAACCAGCCGCTATGCAGATACTCTGGACTCTGCCCTCCCCGCAGCTCCTGAGCCCTGCAGGGTGGGACCTGCTGTCCTCTCCCTGGGGACCAGCGACCAGGAGAGGCAACTTGTGATGCCCCGGCTGAAAGGCCTGGACGTTGGGGGCTGGGCCCCAAGGCTGCCAACTCGCCCAGTGCTCGCTTTGGGGGCAGAAGCCAACAGAGCCCACAGCTGTTTCCTGACTCCTTATCTGACACTCACAGTCTCAGACTCCGTCCTCTGCAGGCTGTTGTGCAATACCCAGATTGAAACCAAGTGCTCTGAGCCCTGATCTCTGCCACCCCAGCATTTGCATCTGGGCCCAGATCCCAGGGTCACGCCCTTGCCTGCCCAGAGGCCTCGGAGACTCAACGGAGTAGCCCTGTGACCCAGAGACCAAAACATCCCAAGGAGAAGGCGAGTTTAGGAGGGTCAAGTGTGAGGTGCACGAGGAGAGCCTGAGCCTGCCTCAGCCAGGGCTGTCACCTGTGTGCTCAGTCACTCACCAGTTGGGTCACTTGGACTCCATACCTCAGTTTCTCCTCACAGGGCTGCTGCGAGGAGTCAGGCCTTGGCCCACAGACAGGGCTGGACATAAAGGTACACGCAGCAGGTGTACGCAGGAGGTGCTCACCATGGGTTTGGGGCCTCCACACGGGCAGGGTGGTGGGCACTGCTGAGCTGGGGGTGATTACCCTGGGCAGCCGGCCTCTCTCAGGGGAGGGCTGGGCGAAGGAAGACAACAGAGGCTTGAGTGAGCTGGAGAAGGTGACCAGGGTGGTGTAGGGCTGGGTCCCCCTTTACTCATCCCCACACCACCCAGGGAAGAAGAGAAGCCTCCTGTCAACTCAGCCTGTGAATAGTGACAGTGCCAGCGCCTGCCTGGAGGTGGTGGGGGGACAGCAAGCTCCGCTCCACACACACATATGCATGCACACACGCACGTGCATACACAAACACACACACACACAGCTTGTCACACAACAAGCCTCCCTCAGAGAGAGAAGAAATCCCGCACCAAGGACTCCACCCAAGCCACAGTTTATTCCACAAAACGCAGCCTCCTTCTTTGTGACCAGCCACCTGCCTTGTGACCAGCCACTCTGGTCGGGAACAATGAGCCCGGTGGATTTACTCCACAAGTGGATGGGACACTGTCTCAAACGTAAACTGTAAAGTGCTGCACAGGTGCCGGAAATGGCAGCACTAGTTGGAGCAGGAGACGTGCTTACTTAGCACACAGTCTAGGGCTCAAGGCCAATCTCAGTCGGACCCACCTACGAGGCCCAGGCCCGCTCCACGCTCAGCACTCAATGCCCTTCACTAACAGGCTCCCCCCCACCCCCCGGCTCAGTCCTCCAGGCTCCTGCAGTCCTGAACCTGCCCGGCTCCTCTGCACCCCCAGCCTTTGCCAGTGCCCAAACCCTTCCCCGCAGCCTCACCCATGTTATGTGCTAATCATCCCTGTCTGCCTGGTGTCTGTGCACAGAGGAATACAATAAGTGCTGGCTGAAGGGTAAACAGAAGCAGCACCTGCTATGAGAATGTGCATAGTTGCAGAATGAGAACCACGTGAGGTGCTGCATGTCAGCAGCCCGTGAGCCTGGGCCCGGCCACTGCCACTGCGGCCACGACCAGGAGGACAGAGGCAAACCAAGGAAGCTGCAGCAGGTCACAAGGACCCGTCCTTGCACGGCACAGAGATGCACACCCACACTTCCCGCGTCTTCTCTCTCTCATCCTCGCTGCCACCCGCCAAGGTACCAGGATACTTCCGCACCAGCAGGCCACCGGCAGAACCTGTCCTGGGACTCAGCTTCCTCATCTGCAGGGCAGAAAGGGCAACTCCCGTCTCACAGCAAGTGGGGGCCTGAGCAGTCCGCTACACATGACCAAAGGCCCTGACCTCCGGGGGAGCCTCGACTAAATGCCCCTGGCTGAGGTGACCAGCCAGACAAGTAGACACCACATTCGTGGAGCCTTCTCCAGCCAAAGTCTTCAGGTTTTACAAATTAACTTAAGGCACTAAAAATGAGTTGGCCAGAATTCCAGTTCCTGCAATCTGTGAGCTTTTTACCGTAAGAAAACCAATGGTCTCTTAGACCCAACTTGGGATAGAAAACGTGGGAGAAAAAAATGGAATCATAATCAGTCCAACAATCCCCACACCACTCACTCATTCAACACGGCCCTCAGTGAAGCACAGAACACACCACGTGTCAGGCAGCGCACAGCTGAGGCACAGGACACACCGAGTCTTTCTCTCCCCCTCCTCAACACAAGACTGGAACGGAAGCTCTGAGAGCCCGAGTACCTCAGTGCTTCTAGGATCAGAAAACCCGGGCCGGCCCGGTGGCACACTGGATAGTGCGCCGCTTGGGAAGCGCGGCGGCGCTCCCACCCGAGGGTTCGGATCCCACATACAGACCGGTTCCCGCTCACTGGCTGAGCGAGGCGCGGGAGCAACACCGAGGGTTCTGATCCCGTTGCCGTTCCCCGGAGTGGTACGGGGGCAACACTGAGGGTTGCGATCCGTTGCCGGACACGGAAAAAAGAAAAAAAAAAGACAAAAAAAAAAAAAAAAAAAAAAA
>NW_007728224.1:240865-249896 GCF_000696425.1 Galeopterus variegatus
GGTCCCGTTGCCGGGCCCCGGTCCGGTACGGGGGTGACACTGGGGGTTGGGGTCCGTTGCCGGTCCCCGGTCCGGTACGGGCGTGACACTGAGGGTTGCGATCCGTTGCCGGACACGGAAAAAGACAAAAAAAAAAAAAGAAAACCTGCCTGACTTGTGATGCACACGCCGCACGCGGAAGCCCCTAACCCCAGACTCACACAGCCCAAGGTGAGTCACCCAGGAGGAGTCAGCCAGGGAGTTGTAAACCTTTATGGTGAACTATGCATAAAGTGAGGGTGCCAGGAGGACTGAAGAGCACCTTGGAGAAGGAACACGGGCCCAGGACCTGCTTTACAACACCCATAAAGCATGTCACATAGTTGCCACTACAAGGCACTGGCCGTCTCTGAGTCACCATGCCAGGTGCCTCAGGTGCTGCACCACAAGCACATGCTGGGGCGAGGGGCGTTGGCTTGGCTCTGCATGCAGCCCCAGCACACTTCCTGCTCATTCCAGGCCCTGATGGACATTCGTTCAATGCCCAGGCACGGGGTGTAATCCCCACACCGACTCCCCATGGTTGGTATGAGGGTACTTCAAAAAGTTCATGGAAAAAATAGAATTAAAAGATAACACAAATCTTTCCATGAACTTTTTGAAGTAACCTTGTATTACCGCACCCACTTCATGGATGAAGAAAAAGGCCTCTGACTCCCTCAATGGCACACAGCTCAAGGCTACCAGTCCACTGGAGAGTCACACCTGGGCCAGAGCTCAGAGGAGGGAGTGCCCAGCCAGCTGAAATGGGCAGGGGTCGCCAAACCACAGAGGGCAGTCTCCAGCTGCAGGTTTGACTCACTGGAGGGCCAGGAAACTGAATGAGCTGCCCACAGCCCCCTTTGTTTGTAAATAAAAGGTCAGGATAGAGAATGTCCAGCTGCAACACACCCAGGGTGGACAATCCTGCTCTGGAAATTTCCATTCCCACTGAGGAGGCGTGTGCGTGTGCACATGCGCCTGGCTGTGACAGAACATCCATGTCACACTGTGGCCGAGGTCAGAAAGAGGAAAAAGCAGCAGAGCCTCACAAGCAGGCAGGACTTCAACAGGTAGAGGTGGCCATGGCATGTCTCAGGCAGAGGTTCGACGTGGGCACAGGGGAGGTGGGTAACCAGACCTGGAGAATGTGCAATGGCCTCGGTGTACAGGGGAAGAGTGGGTGGTGACCCATGGAGAGACGTGTTCCAGTCCAAGCACAGAGCCGGGAGCAGGCCGCTCCGAGGGTCTCGGTGCTCTGGTGGTCCTGCCTGCAAATGGGGCTGCCAGTCAGTCCCTACCTTGCAGAGCTGGCTGCTATGAGAATAAGATGATGAACTGAAGAGCACTGGGTGGATTACTAAAAGAGTGATGTGACCACCAGCTATGTATTTTCCCAAACACCATGGCCAGAAGCCCAGATCCTCCCTTTTGAGTGTCTGCAGAACTCACAGTAAGGTGTAAGCATTTCCAGCCACAGCAGTGCCGAAGCATGGAAAAGCCTCTCTAACAAGGCCAGCGTCACAGCCCAGCTAGAGTCTTGCCCCAACTCACCACTCAGCTCAGAGGTCAGGCCAGACCCTCAGCACCATCAGCCCCGCATCTCCTTCTCTCCCCCAGAGGGCTGGGGCCACTTCTTGCCTCCCGGCCTTGCCCTGCTGACCCTCTGTGGTTCTCTTCCCCCCTGCTGACTCCTGCTCAGGCATAGCCTCTCCCCAGAAGGTAGCTTCACACCTCTCTCCCCTCCCTTCCTGATCCCAGGGCCAGGGCCCCCTATGCTCCTGTGAGTCTGGAGACTCCCTGAGGGCAGGGCCATGTTTGAGTCACTTGCGCTCTCCATGCAGAGGACCCTGCTCAGTGCTCAGTGAGCAGCAGGAGGGTGGGCAGGTGGATCACACCCTAGTGCCCTCCCCCAATGCCAGTGAGCCCTGTCGGCTCTAGGGCTGGCTGCAGGAGGCCAGGCACCATGACGCTGGGTCCTCACGACGTCTTGTCTCTGCCCCTACCACTGGGAAGGTCTGCAGGAGTGAAACTTCAGGAAGCCCAAGAACGGAAGAGCGGTGAGAGCAGACCTCAGCAGCCTGGCTCGGGATGGAGGATGGTGGGCCAGAGAGCAGTGAGGGCCTGTACCCTGGGCACAAGCACATTCCAGGGGGCAGGTGGCCCCGAGGGGAGTGGCCAGGGGCTCCCAGGCCAAGCAGAGCTGCTGACCAAACGGTCCCTCAGGACTGAGCCAGGAGGATGTCAAGAGGGGCCACAGTGGACAGGACAACAGGGGCTTCCCAGAGCCCTGTGCGGGAACCTGGGGGGAAGGAGCACGCCTTCACAGTGCCTGATGAGGTAGAGCCCACCAGCCCCCAACGGGAATGGATCAGGACTGGAGCCACTGATTATAAATGTAATAAAGCAATGTGCTGTCGGCTGCAGCTCCCGTCTGTGATCTGAGGTGCATAGCCTGAACTGCAACGGAGCCCTGGCAGGAGAAACCTCTCAGGGGTCCCTGGGCCCTGTGCTCACCCTGCTCTCATTGAACAGCCCTGGCCTGGGCTAGGGACAGCTGAGCTTGTGGCCCTGTCCCCTTACCTACCGGTTCCTTCCACTCTTTCTCGGTTCATGGCGTGCTGTGCCCGGGGCTCAGCTGGGGCAGCCGCATCTCCAAAACCTGGTCTGGGGCCGGCCTGGGGTCCAGGAGCTCGGGGTGCTTCGCTCTCCACCTGGCCCACTGAGGCAGTGGCGTTGAGCCGAGAGCGGGCCTGGGGCTGCGGCACTGGCGGAGGCTGTGGGCGGGAGGGGCTCGGTGGAGGGCCAGCGGAGTCCATCCTGCCTGCAAGAAAAGCCCGGGGTCAGATGCCAGGGCCGCCAGGTACGACCTGTTCCAGCTTTCAGTGTGTGGTAAGGAGAGAGGAAAGCGAAGGGCAACAAGGTGGGAGCTGTCAAACACTGTGCATGTGACAATCTCATTTAACCTCGCCATAGCCCACACAGGGCTAGACACCTTACAGAAACTCACCCTGGACTGCACAGCAGCTATGGAGTTGGAGGCAGACTGAAGCAAAGCAGCTGCCAGCCAAGGAATGCAAGCGTGGCCAGCAGCCACCTGAAGATGGGAGCAAGGCAGGCAGGAGCCTCCCTCAGCCGCAGGAGGGACCAGCCTGGCTCCACACCTTGATTTTAGCCTTCTGCCTCCAGAACCGTTAGAGAACGAATTACTGTTGTTTTAAGCCCCCAAGTTTCTGGCAGTTTCTTATGAGAGCCTTAGGAAACTAATACAGTAGCAAAGAGTAAAAGTTAAATAAATGTGGGAAGGGAAGGTGGGGAGGAGGAGTGAGAAGAGGAGGGAAGGCAGACCTGGTGGGGCCAGAGTCTGGAACATACCCGCCCGGCTCCACGACCCTCTCCACCAGGCCCAAGCAGGAGAGCTGTAATGCCCAGATATTAACACACACTGAAAAGCAAACTACTGCAAACACTGGGGTGGTGGTATAAGAAAAGACATTAGAACAACCTGGACAGCACAGTCTGTGACATGTGGCACGACATGGGAAAGGCCTTTATTCAATAATGGGGCCTAACGTGCTGCTTAGCAACATGGAGAAACACCACCGACGTGGTCAGGGGCAGCCACCAACCACACACTGTGGAGCTGAAGGCTCTAAAGGAGGCCTAGCCCTGGGATCCCTAGCCTGGGGCCGTGGGTGGGCTTCAGGGGGACACAGACTACTGAAATCATCGAACCTCGTGCACATTATGTGTGGGCTCAGGAAGACTTCCTCAGATTCCCAAATGACCCTCTACAGACTCAAGGTTGAATCCATCTTCTTCGTTACAGATGAGGAAACTGAGGCACAGAGTAGGGAAGGCTGGCAATTAGGAAATCTAGCTCCTAACTCTAATCTGCCTCGGCTCTGTGCTCTTGGCTGGGTGCCCACCAGGTGTGGTCCTGAACAGGCCACGTCCCTCCCTGCATGCACCTCAGTTTCTCATCCGTAAATGGGGACGGTCACCCCACACTCGGGGTGACTGTGAAGACCAGTGAGACCAGAGATCATGTGCTGCATGAGGGGCCTAGGGTCTCGGCCATTTCTAAACCCCCAGCTCCTAGGACCAAACCCGGCCTGAGTAGGTGCCTGGTGGATGTTTTTGGAGACTGTGGTCACTGGAAGAGTCAGGAGCAGCCCCAGGTACCATACACCAGTCCTCAGGGGCTAAACAACCATTTCTGCTCCATCCCCAGCTACAAATGGGTCCTAAAGATCGGATCTGTGTCCACCAAAGAACTCTAGATTTCAATCTGGACATTCCTCCCTCAGAGGGACTGAGCCCTTATTTTAAAACATCCCTCCAGGTGCAAAGCAGAAGCACGGTCAAGCCTCGTGAATCTGCTTGGAATCAACACAGTGCTTGGTGCTGCTTCCAAACTCCAGGCTTCTGGGAGCTGGCAAGTTCGGTAAAACTGGTCATTTAACTGCATGTACAGACGCAAGTGAGCATACAGCCAGCTATGGGGAAGAAAAATAAGCCAGATACCTGGCATACAGGAAAACAGTTGTGCAGGTGACTGGCCATCTGAGACAGTGACAAAGTGAGTTCTTCAAGCCACATGCAGCCACTTTCTACCTCACCTTCTCCTGTGGCTCCCACTGACCCCAGAATCAAGTGCCGCTGTCTTAGGACGGCAGAAAGCAACTCTCCTTTATTGGGAGCTGACTTCCACCATTAATAACAACGGCTTTGTTCTCAGGACCATACCCGCATTTTCTCATGGTTCCTCACACAGCCCTAGGAGGCAAGTACTATTATCATCCTGGTGTTGTAGATGGTGAAATTGTTTATCTTCCAACTCTCACCCCATTTCACACACAAGGAAGGTAAAGTACCCACTCAAGGCCAAACAGTTCACAGTGCCTTGGAGCTGAAATTCAAATTTACACCTGCTGGATTCCAAAACCACTGCAAGCTCATTTCTGAAAAAGAGGCTTTTCAAACTCTGATCTCCACCGCACCCTCTCTCCCCTGGTCCATCCACTCCAATAAGCTGGCTGCTTCTCAACACCAACATGCAATTGTACCTCTGCGCTCTGGGCCCGCAGCACCCTCTTCCCGGAGGGCCCTCTCCCCTAGTCCAAATCCTTCAGGTCAAGGTCTCAAGCCACACCTCCTTTGCAGGAGTTTCCCAGCTGCCTCTGCTCTGAGTCCTTCCTCACCTGCTCTCAGGTAAGTACCCAGCACTCGGGGTCTTTCTCCATCAGAGCCCTAGAGGTGTATAAGGTTCAGCACCGTCCCGGCCAACAGGAGACAATTTTACAACCAGAAGCAACATGTGGGGTGGATCACCCTTTCCTAGCCGCTTCTTTACCTCACGGTGTCTCAGTTTCCCCATCTGTAAAATAGGCATACCATCTCCCACGTCAGGGTGCTATGGGATGATGGAAGAGAAAGCAATCAACAATAACCTCAAGTCGTTACTCGCAGGTGCCAAGGCACGCTCACTTGAAAAACACCTTATAGAAGGTATTTCAGGAAAACAGGTTCTGGCTGGCCTGCTGGGCTAAGTATTACGCATGTCACATTACAGTCAGAAAAAAAACTGTTCAAAGTAAAATCTCTGGTTAGTAAGAATGGATGAATACAGGAGGATTAATTTTCAGGTTCCCTGAGGGTTGACCAAGCCTGGCTTGGATCAAAGGGCTTGTTATTTCAAAATAAAATGATCCCTGGCCACGGCTGGCCTCAAGGACAATGAAGATCAGACACGATCTAGCAGTGGAAGGACCTGCAGAGCCTTCCTCCCTGTGAAACTGCAAGCCCTAAAGGTAGGGCTGTATCTCATCCATCTGGCAATACCTGCATCCTTGCTGGGCACACACGAGGGGCTTAGAGTATGCAGGGTGGAAGCCTGAGGCGGCCTGGCCTGGGGAAGGGGCACTGTCTAGGGAGTGATGTTGCTGTGACCTTCCCCCAGGCCCCAGTATCCTGACTGCATCTACTCTCTATCCCCCAGTTCCAAGACAACTCCAATTGCCCACGAGGGGGGCAGTCAACCCCAACTGTCTGGATGGCCAGAGAGGTGGCTTGGAACCCATCATTGAGTAAGATCCAAAAAAGCAGAGTGGCTAGCATTCTTTCCCTGTGAGCACCAAGGCATATTTTTATCGCATCAAAACACAAACGCCAGCATCGAGGAGCTCAGCTGAAAGGCCACCACCCCCAGGGAGGGCTGCACAGACCAGGTTTCCACCAAGACATGGAGCAAAATGACCATGTGGCCTTTGCCCAAAAGGCTCCCACCCTCGCCCAGGCCAACCCCACCTCTCAAGCCTGTTCCTCAAAAACAGCCCCGTGAGAAGCCAAGAAGATGCTCCTGCTCTCTGACCACACCTCCACCTCCAGGAGCCCAGCCCAGGGGGATCACCAGAGATACCTACAGGGCTCACACACAAGGATTCCGTCACAGTGGCACTTTTCAGTACCATTCAAATAGGGACAGGTTATGAAATTTATAGTCCCTCCATACGAGCTACACTATACAGCTGTTAAACATGATCTTGTCTATGAATGTTTAAAGACAAGGAAAATGTGTAACACTTAAAGCAGGGTTTAAAGCAGCAAGAAGATATTATCCTGAGTCTGTTTAGGATGAAAACAAAATTTATCTGCAGAAAAAGATGGAAGGAAATGCCCCCCACCCCCCAATTTTAACACTTGCTATCTCTGGGTAAATAATTATAGGTGGTTTTATTATATTCCTTTTTTAAAATGTACTTTCCTAATTTTCTATGATGAATGTGTAATGTTTTTGGAATTAAAGCAAAATGTTATCTTAAAACCCGTCTGTGACCAAGCCCAAAAAGAACAGGCCCACTGGATACTTGGACTGGGATGTCTATTCTGGCCTGGCCTGACCCAGTCCCCTGGCACAGGGCTGCTCCTCAAGACAAGGGTGCAAAGCCCTTGGTGGCTTCCAAGTACCTATTTTTGCCCAGAGTATTAAGGGCCAAACCAAGGAACATTCCAGTTCCACCCAATGTTTCACATTTTCAGGAGCATGGGGGGAGTAGAACTGGGAATGCCCTGGGCAGCCATCGTGGGCAGTCACAGTGGCCACGCCCCCACCGCACCCCCTGGCACCTGTTCTGTGCCTAGCCCTGGCTGGTCAGCAGGCATGGACTGAGGGTCTGTTCCATGCCAGGCACTGAGTTGGTCCACCTTGCCCTAGAGAGGACTCATCCAGGGCCAGCCTTCGAGCAGCTTGATGTAGATGGGAAGGGCAACACCTAAACAGCCACGAAGATGGAGCTGCACTTGGGGCTGTGGGGGACCCCACAGAAGGGGATCCCTCACTCAATGTGGGAAGGGGCAGGCTAGGAATTCTGCAGGAGGCTTCGACTGAGCCTTCAGGATAAGCAGGCAAGGGGCCAGGCAAGGGAGTGGGGTGGAGGCGCCTGGGCAGTTCAGCAAGAGATGTGCCCAGAAGAGGCAGTGGAGGGACAGTGAGCCAGCAATGTGGCCAGGAAAGAGCAAGCGGCTGGGATGTGAGTGCTGGAGAAGGGACACAGGAAGGAGAGCACAGGTTGAGTGAGCGGTATGGCAGTCTCTGAGGGCCTGAAGGAATACCAGGCATAGGAGATGGGCTGACCTTACAGCCAGAAGGAAGTGGCGTTAAAGAACCAGCAGGGCTGCGTGGACACAGGATGGGACTGGGGAGGAGACTGGGGGGCCGTCCAGGGAGAGGTGAGAAGCCTCAACCAGGACAGGCATCCCTGCTCAGGAGCCAGGAGATCCCTAACTAAATGTGACGAATGAGGGGACTCGGGGTGGCCTGGTTTGTGGCTGGGGGCTACTGCAGTGGTGCCACCTCCTGAGACAGGACATGCTGTAGAAAGCACTGGTTCTTACTACCACCAGTATGGACGGGCGTTTGGTGTCTGTCTCGCAGTGCAGGTATTTCTGGGGGTCAACACTGAGCTGGGTTCCCCTCTGTGACCAGCCCCACCCTAGGATGGTCAGGGAGGCCTGAGTCAGGGAGCCTTTCCACACTCTCCCATCCTGGGAAAGAAGGTGAGGGGTCTCCCAGCCCACCTTTCCTGTGTCTGTGGGGAGAGGGGTGGGACAAAGGAAGAAAGATGCTGGAATATAAAGAAAACTCTCATGAGAATCACAGCCCCTTGGAGGCAGCAGTAAACAGGGGGGACAGTGGAAAGAGTGGCCCCTGGGCTTCCATGGGGTCCCTTGCAGGTGGCAGTGAGAAGGGTCAGCCCGTACACAGGGTCCCCAGGGCACAGCTCTGTGAGTGAGTGAGTGAGGGATCCTGAGGGAAGGGAAAGCCCTTTACAAACCACACCAGGGAGCACTGCCCAAGGTGAGGGGAGGTGGGGCTGCACTTGCTCTGGGGAGATGGCGGGCAGAGGTCCCACCCCAGCATCCTGTCTGATCAGCTGCATGGTCCTGGGCAGGCACCACAGCCCGCTGAGCCTCAGCTTCGTCGTGTGTCAGGTGAGGACTCTGCAGAGTGTTAAATATGAGGGGTAGGAGACGTACACATGCTAGTTCCCTGGAATTTGACAACATCAACCACAAAGAACGGGGAGGGAGGACACAGCTCCATCACGCGCAAAAGGGCTGGGTCAGATTCTCCAGAAAGCTTCCATCTGTCACGTCAGAAGTTAAGGTTCCCGAGGGCCGGGTTCACACCAGGCAGGGTCCAGGGGCTGCCGCTGCCGCTGCCCACCCCCCGCTACTGGGGGAGCTTGGAGGGGCAGAGGAACGGCCACGTGTCTCCTAAGTGGGCCGCGGGGGCTTCCGCCTGACCCAGAAGCCGCTCCTCAGTGTAGCCGGGTCCCACTGGAGGGCTCAGTCCCCAACACCCCGAACCCCTACCCCGCACCTGGCCCAGGTGCCCTCGAGCAGCCTGGCGGCCCTGGGGGTGGCCCTGGGCCCCGCCGAGCCGGTCGATCGCGACGGTGGAAGGGCAGGGCGGCAGCTCGGGCGGCCGGGGAGGGGCGCCCGCCCACCC
>NW_007728224.1:250269-304794 GCF_000696425.1 Galeopterus variegatus
AGCGGAGCGGCACGGGCCGGGGGCGGGGCTGCCGCCCGCCCTCCACTCCCGACGCGGCTCGGGGGACGCGACTCCGGTTCGGCCCGCTGAACGGCCAGCATGCCCGCCAATCACCGCGCCCTGCACCAATCACGGTGCGCCTCGCCCAGCCAGGACCAGAGGACTCCGAGAGGGCGGGTCCCGCCCGCCCACAGCGAAAGTTTCCGAGCGGACTCGGAACCGTTCCCGGGACCAGTCCCCAGCTCCTCCCACGGGCACCCCGTGGCAAAGCGAGCCCGCTGGAATCAGTGCATAACAGGAGCTTGGACCCACCGACAAAACTGGGACCACATTTCACTCACCACTCCGGCCCCAGGGGCCCCAACTCGAGATTCATTTTATCTGTTGTGATTTTATCAAACACGGCCTACTATGCGCCAGACACCTTAATTCCGGCGCAGCTAGAGATGCAGAGGGCTCCCCTTACAGAGAAGAAGGTACAGAAAAATGTGGCCCATTTAAATGTGTACGTGTAGCCAAGTGCTGCTTTAAATGCACAAAATCAAATGCAACGTGGCACGCTTTTTATGAGGAATTGTTGGAGTCATTGAAAAGTATGCTCGCGTATTAGCCTAGGGAGTGATGCCAGCTGAGGCGGTTTGCAGACCCGCCGTCCTGTCACCCTGTCGGGGTACCTGAGAGGTGTGGTTTGGAGGTGAGGGCTAAGGTCTGTCCTTGAGAAGGCCCTGGGGAATGTGAGGGCCTGGCCTGTATGCTCTATCTCTGGTCCTCACAGCCAACCTGGGATACCAGTCCTGGGTTATCTTTGCAGAAACTGCAGCTCAGAGTGACTGCCGGAGAGAGCACTACCAACATATTGGGAGCAGATATTCCAGATGCTTTGGGACAGGAGTTCTGTGCACTGAACACACTACCTTGGGGACTTCTGTCAAAGCGGCAAGTTCACATCAGTCCCCTTATTGGGTTCTTCAGCTGCCTCTCCACCACCGTCTTGTCACGTAACCCTGTGAGGCTCACAGAGGAACGGAGGAAACTGGCACTGAGCAGCCCTGTTCTGCCCAGGTTCAGTTTTGGGGGCTCTCGCAGGACAAGGTTTCTCATTTCACCCCTAGAGACCCAAGGTGGTAGGTGGTGCTGGGCTCATTTTTATCGATAAGAAAACTGAGGCCCAGACATGCACAGTTGTTATTTGCTCAAAGGCACACAGAACTATTTTTCCCCTTTTAATGTACCAATTACAGAAATTTTGGGGTATCACAGGAAGTTGAAAGAAGAAACAAGTCACTCAAAGACTATCACTGTTCACATTTGGGGGCCTATGCATAGTTAAGAAAGGGGTTCCAAAAGTCATTGTGAGTACACTGTATGTGTATGACTGTTTTCTTAGGGCAATGTCCTAGAAGCAGAAGCCCTGGATCTGGATGGCTTTTCAGATCGATAGATACCTTTTGCCAAAATAAGTTTCTCAAAGTGGTTTCCTGTTTACTTCTGAGGGTGCACACTGCATGGGGAATTAGCCTTTTATTTTTATTTTAAATGATGACCGGTAAGGGGATTTTAACCCCTGACTTGGTGTTGTCAGCACCATGCTCAGCCAAGTGAGCCAACCGGCCATCCCTATATAGGGATCCTAACCCGGGGCCTTGGTGTTATCAGCACGACACTCTCCCAAGTGAGCCATGGGCCGGCCGGTCCCCGGGAATTAGTCTTTTTTAAACCGTTTCCCAAGATCGAAAATTGAAAATGCCCCTGGTGGGTCGGCCCCGTGGCTCACTCGGGAGAGTGCGGCGTTGGTAGCATTGAGGCTGCGGGTTTGAATCCTATATAGGGATGGCCCGTGAGCTCACTGGCTGAGTGTGGTGCGGACCACAGTGTGCCAAGGGTTGCGATACCCTTTCCGGTTAAAAAAAAAAAAATGCCCCTAGAACTGTAAGTGGCATTTCTATGGTAACTGATGAGATTGGACATTTCATGTTTCTTAATCTCGAGAAGAATTTGCGCTCTCACTTATCTATTGGGATCTTAGCGGCTCTTTGAAAACCAATTAGATGACCTTCTTTGACTTTCAAGCCATCCGTCGTTACCGTGCATCCCCTCTTCAGCTCGAGGTCTGGGGCTTGCCTGAGCTCCTCCTGCAGCCCACTCTTGGCAGCCGGCAGTCCCGCTCACACCACGAGGCCGAGAGCAGAGGTCTCCTCCAGCGATTCGCATTGCTGTCCAGTACTGAGTGAACGAAGGAATCCATTGGTGAACGAAAGGACTCACCCTGTGCAAGGTCCTCATACAAGCTCTTTCTTGCCTGTAGGGCAGTGTCCAAACGCTAATATGACATCCAAGTATGCCCTCCCACAACTTCAGTCCTCTGATTTCTTCCCACCATTTTCAGACTCCGTGTCAGTGTTCTCACCCCACTTCCTTCTCTATTCCGATTTAAAGCCTACTTCCACATACTCAACACACATGTGTTGACTTCCTGCCAGTTGCAGGCACTGGGCTGCAAAGCTTACAAAGAAAAATGAAGACAGTGGCTTAGTGAGTCCTCTTCCGAGGGAGAGCAGAATTGGGGGCTTTTTCACACTACTGGTGTACCAGGCCAAATAATGACCCCCGAAGACAACAGGTCCTAGTTCCTGGAGCCTGGGAATGTTACCTTATTTGGAAAGAGCCTTTTTGCAGATGTGATTAAATTATGAAATTTGTTTTTTGGCGGCTGGCCGGCCTGGGGATCCAAACCCTTGACCCTGGTGTTATAACACTGTGCTCTAACCAACTAGCAAACCAGTCAGCCTAAACTGTGAATTTTGAGATGAGGCAGTTATACTGGATTACCCAGGTGGGCCCTAAATGCAATCACAAGTGTCCTTGTAGGAGAGAGGAGGAGGGAGATTTGACTACACACAGAACAGAAGGCCATGTGAAGACAGAGCAGAGAGAGATTTGAAGGTGCTGGCTTCGAAGACTGGAATCGTGTGGCTACAAGTCAAGGAACGCTGGCGGCCACCGGAAGCTAAAAGAAGCAAGGAACAGAGTCTCCTTGATTTTGGCCCATCGGTCAGATTTCAGGCTTCTGTCCTCCAGAACTGTGACAGAATAAATTTCTGTTGTTTTAAGCCATTGAGTTGTGGTAACATGCTACAGCAGCCGTGGGAAACTAATGTAGTCAGTAGCGTTGTGTTGGGACTCTGGTGTTGCTATATGGTCTGGTGTCCAGCCAGGGTCCAGCGGACGAGCTCGGGTGGGGCATGGGTGGCTTGGGGGAAACATGACCAACCCCTTGGCACTCAAACAGGCACTCATCAAAATTGAGGAATCAAGGTGCCAAATCACCTGTTGGTGGTCTCAAGAGGAAAAGCAGGCAGAATCAACAGTTGGGAAGTGGCACCCCCAAATGACCAGGCTGAATGTTTTGGAGACTCTGTAGCCCTTGGGGTATTTTCAACACTCAGTGACATAAATCTGGAGGTTTTAGCCCACTAGGTTAATATGGGGTATGTTGGCCACTTATTGGACTCCTAGGACAACTGCAACCCCAGAAGCTGGGCCCAGAAATCTGTGTTTCGGCAGGCTCCCATTTGAGACCCATGACCATAAAGCCCGGTGGTTCACAGCACAATGGGTCACTGGACGCATGTTAGAAATGTAGAATCTCACTCCCCAGATCTCCTGGGTCAGAATCTGTATTTTGGTCATATGCACACTGAGGCTGAAGAAGCCCTGCACTGGGCTGGGGCTCTCGACCCAGGCTGCAGGCCTATGGGACCACCCAGAGAGCTGGTCCTGCCCAGGCCACTGGGCCAGAAGTCTGCATTCTGTGGGGAGTCCTGGATGGCCACGGAGCAGAGGTGCCACCTGGGCAAGATCGGTAGCTCACAAAGGCCATGCTCTCGCTGTAAGCCAGACCCCCTCCCCGGCCTCCCTCTCTGGCCGTCCCACCTGGCCTTGACCACTCCTCAGGTAGGAAGCTTTCTTTGCTGCGAGGGATCTTCCTAATACCATGTGACCCACTGGGTGGCCTCCCTCCATATCTGAGGAGATGGAGGTGCCCCAGGATCACATATCCCATGGCTGCTTGGGGGGTGGCAGAGGTTTTGGGCTCCCAAGCTCTCCTCCGTCCCCCCTCCCCTGCTCCTGTGTACTCCCCACCCTGGCCCAGCGGCTCCTCCTCCTCACTTTCTAATTTTCCTTTGCAAATCTGAGCTCCCAGCCCACTCTGCAGTCTCCTTGGAAGCAAAGCACAAATGGCTAGAGTTCTGACTTGTTGGGGGCTTGGTGCTGGTCACACGGCTCTGCGTCACCGGGGCTGCGTGCTGCATCAGGGCCCACACCTCCACACACTCCCACACGCACGCGCGCACACACGTTGCATTGTCACCGGGTAGCTCTGAGTCCTCGCATGGGTCTGAGTCGTGATTTCCTCATCTCCGAAGGTAGAGAGTGAATGCCACTTAACGGTTTTGCTGATGAGTCACCAAGTACATTAGGAAGTTTCACACAGGAGGAAAGAGCATCCGGGATGCAAAGGCAACTTGGAGGCAGAAGGAGAAATGTCCCGTGCAGGGGAGAAGCTCTGTTCTGAGGCCTCCCCATGTCCCAGTCACACCACCAAGTCTCTGAGCAGTGCCAGGGGAGGTCCCTGCCCAGACTCGAGTCCCTCACCTGAAGAATGGGCTTGGCCTGCCGCCCTGGGTGGGGGGGAGTGACCCTGACAGCAGCCAGCGTGGGTGGTGCCTGGCCATGGCGGCTCTAGTCCTGGGCTGTGCCACCAGTGCTGAACACAGCAGCAAGTGGTGTCATCTGCTGAGCACGACAATGTGCCTGGCACTGTGCATCTGTCATTCGGTGCCGAGTCCAGCCTGTAAATGTCGGTCATCAGCAGGGGTATGAAGGGGTGTTCATTAGACACTGACTACGCGCTCCCTCACGGGTCTTCCCCACTCTCTACCTCCTGAACCTACACTGACACATGGTTGTCCCCGGAGCCCGTACCTTGTGTCCTATGGTCCTCTCTTGGTGGCGTGCACTCCGTGCTGTACGAGTTTCGACGAATGGTTGAGTATAATGACCTGCACCAGCCACTGTAGTATCACACAGAGTAGCGTCACTGCCCTAAACATCCCCTGTGCTCCACCGGTTGGCCTCTCCCTCCCCCACCCCCCGACGACCCCTGATCTTCTTGTCTCCACAGTTGTACCTTTTCCAGAATGTCATATCGTTGGAGTCATACACTATGCAGGCTTTTCAGACTGGCTTCCTTCACTAAGTAACGTGTGTCTAAGCTTCCTCCGTGTCATTTCATGGCCTGATAGCTCATTTCTCTTTAGCGCTGAATAATATTGCATTGTTGAGCTGATTCATCCACTCACCTACTGAAGGACGTCTTCGTTCCTTCCAAGAGCTGACTTTAAGTCAGAGGGCTTAGCATGGAGAGGGTCATTAGGTAAGCCTGGCTCAGGCGACGTCGTTAGACCCTAAGCAACTCACCAGACCTCTCTGAGTGTCAACTTAGTATACCCTGGACCCCACAGGGCTGGCTGTTGGGAAGATCTGGGAGCTGACCCATGTGGAAGTTCCTGGCAAAGCACAGCTCACAGTAGGGCAGGTGGATACTGGTTTTCTCTGTAATCACACCAGAGATCACTGCCAGCCCTTCCTGAATGCTGATTACACTTGGTGGCTCATTACGTCCCAGGGGAACCCCAGGAGGTGGGCATTATCTTCAGGTTACAGACCAGGAATCAGAGGCTCTGAGAGATTGAGGGATGTGCCTAAGTTTGCTCTGGGACACCTCTTTGGTCCACTTGTCCCCAATCTCTGCTGCAATGCCATGCCACACACATACCGCATGTCTGAAACCCAACCAGCTCACTTCCCGGGTTTCAGGTGGCTCTAAAGAAGGTAACATAAGGGTCACTAAAGGCCCCTTTCAAGCACACACTCCCAGGTTGTGGGTTCTGGTAACTTCCTCCTGTGCCTCGGGGTGGGGCGCAGGGTGGGAGCATGTAGCACCTCCGTCTTCGATTCTGCAGTGACCCCTGTCATCTTTACAAAACCCAGAGCTGGCAGCAGAGGGAACTTGCTCACTTAGCAGGAAACAATAGAACAAAATCTTTGGCACTGCAGCACTTAGGAAATGTCAAGAGGAACTGAAAATTACCCAATTTGAAATCCTCTCCATAACTTTCCGGACACCTGCGTGGCTTAGCAGCGGGGAAGAAGATATAACAACTATACTTTTTTGAAGTTGTTACAACTAGTAAACGGAAAGGACATTCTTGGGGGGGAGGGGAGAGAGGGAGGAGGGCGGGAGGTGTCGGTGATGGGCCATAATAATCATATACATTGTATATTGACAAAATAAAAATTAAAAAAAAACTTTAATAAAAAAAAAAAAAAGAAAATGCAAGACACACACACACACACACACACACAAAAAGAATAACACAGACGCGTGCTGAGGTGGAGGCTGACAGGGAAAGCTGGGGGAGAGCACTTTTGACGTTTGTGGGAGCAATCCAAACAGTTTAGCAAAGGAGATATTGTTTTTGACAATCTTTAGAAATATAAATTACCCAGAAAGCTCACTGTGATCGCAGACCATTGTTTTCCTTGAATGAAACTTGCTTTGTGAAACACCAAAGTGCTTCTGGTAAGAGGAAGAAGAAACTTGGGTGTAGGAATGATCTCGGCTCTCACTTTGGGGCTCCTACGGTGGTGGGACATGAACATTTGCAGAAATTAGATAGATTTAAAGTTCCTATTTGAGGAAATATGGTGCAGGGGCTAGTCTCCATTCTGCTTGCCTTTGTCCTGCCGGTGCAGGGACCACAGGCCACCATCCTCAGAGTTTATCCCCATTTCGTCCCTAAGCAAAGGGGGACAGCCTGGCCTGGCATCAGTGTGGAGGTCCCACCTGAGGAGTCGCTGGGGCCCCAGATGTGCTGAGCCTCAGGGCAGCACGTGCTATAATCTTCAGAATAAGGTTGGGGTAGCAAGTGCTTAGCAGATGATTGCGTGAAGGACACAGACAGTGGAGGCCCAGGTGGCCTGGGGGGAGCTGGGGAAAGGGTAACACTTGAGCTGGGTCTTAAAGAAGGATCAGCTATTAGGCAAGAGCTATTTTTCTCCCTATTTTGTGGTTGGGGAATCAGAGCCTGTAAGTGACTTGTCCATGGTCACACGGGTGGTAGGTAGTAGAGGCAGGGTTCATACCCAGTGGCCTGTCCCCTCTTGACCACTCAGAGCCTTTCTTCTTGGGCCTCTTGTGAGAATCAAATGACATTCTTACTTTGCAGCTGAGGCTCAGAAAGGTTAAGACGCTTGCTCCAGGCCACAGAGCTGAGGACCAAATCTTGTCTTCTCCCTCCTGGCGGGGGGCTCTGTGCTCTCTGTCGGACTGCTGGATTTTAGACCACTGCCTCCCAAGTTCCATCTGGCTGTTATAATGGAGAGGCAATGGGATATTTTGTGTCATTGCACCTGGGCATGTGTCGCCATACATGCTTCTCTTTGGAGCTTGCACAGCAGTTATCTTGCAAGATCAGATGGAATTAGACCTCTCTGGAGGTGAAATAAGATCTGTTTGCATGTCTGCCTTCTCCTCCAACCTCGGGGCCAAGGGAAGGGTTGTTGAACTGAACTGCAGGAGGGCTTTGCAAGTTATAAAGTGCTTATACAACCTTGTGATTGTAAAGATTCAGATCAGCAGGGCCTGAGGAGCAGTTGAGCTCGAGAGGGTGCTGAGATCATCACGATCAGGAGTTTATCACAGGATGAAAAAGAAGTGGCCGTCCAGCTTTTGCCTTCACTCTGCCCCTGCCTGGAGCACCCGGCCCCCACCCTTCCCGTGGCTCACCCAGGGCTCTGCACCAAGGTCATCTTATTGGGATTCTCGGACGGCCCTGACTATCCCAGGCCACGCTCTCTAGGCTATTTCTTTTCATCCGTAGACCTGGCCTTGGTCCTGGGGTTGTATGTTTTTATTACTACTTGGATGAATGAATGAATGTTTTCAAATCCTCCACGCAGAAGTTTAAATGACATAAATCCAAGCATGTGTCACTCTCCTGCTCAAAACCCTCCAAAGACTTCCTGATGCACTTAGAAGAAAATGCCCACTCTTCGCCATGTGACGCCTTCCCTCCTGCTCTGTGCAGCCACCTTGGGCCCTGTCCCTTCCATGACGGAAACCAAGCTCTGTCCCACCCCAGGGCCTTTGCCCGTGCCATCCCCTCCACGCAGAATCCCCACCCCCACCCCACTCTTTACGCTGCCGGCTCAGCCTCAGCCTCTCCCTGACGACTGGACCCACGGCATGCTCCTCCTGCCCGCTGTTTCCCCACTACCCGCCTCACCGCAGACCCTTCCAGCTTTCCCTTGTTTGTGTCTTTGCTCGTTATCTGTCTTGCATCTTCCTTCCTCACCAGCTGCAGAGCAGGAGCCTGCTGGTTTCGTGCCCTCACCGTGTTAGTGTCCTGGGGCTGCCTAACAAAGCACCACAGACGGGGGCCTGAAGCAGCAGGCGTTATTCTCCAGCGCTTCCGGAGGCATCAGAAGTGTTGGTTCCTTCCTCGGGGCTCAGCAGGAGAACCCGCTCCAGGCTCCCCCCGGCTCTGGCTGGTGGTTGGCCATCCTTGGTGCCCCTCGGCTTGTGGCAGCATCACTCCAACCTCCGTCCCCATCATTACAAGGAGTCCTCCCGCGTGTCTCTCTCTTCACATGGCAACCTCGTCTCTCCGTCTGTGTCCATATTTCCCTCTTCTCACAAGGATGCCAGTCATTGGAGTAGGGCTCACCCTAATGACCTCATCTTAACTGGTTACGCCTCCAAAGACCCTATTTCCAAATAAGGTCACATTCTGAGGTTCCAAATGGGCATGAATTTGGGGGGACGCTATTCAATCCAGTACACCCACTATTCTCATCAAGCAGTCCATGGTATTTATTGAATGAATGACTGAGTTAACCAGGTAATCACTGTGGCCTGAGGTGAGTGAATATTTGTGTTCTGGGCAGTTCCAGAGGGCAGGAAAAAGGGGAAGACACAGGGAGGAGGATTTCAACTCAAATGGGGTTGAATCAGAGGTGACTGAGAGGGGCCAGCACTCTGCCCCCTTCTCCCTGTGTCACCAACCACTTGGCTTCACCATCAGCCTCAGGTCAGCCTGGAGGGGAGAAGGCAGCAAAGCCCCGGTAGTGCGGGTCACTGGGCAGCTACCTCACCAGGGTCAGCCCTGGGCCACTGGGCCTGCTGTGGCCTCATGTCCAGCAGAGGATGGATGACCATCTTGCTGGGGACTTAGTAGAGAGGCTCAGGTTCCAGATGCAAGAGCAGAATCTAAGAGCCTAACACCGAGGCTGTGTGATTTATTAATTTCCCACCGAGACCACAGCGTTGGTGACACCAGAGGGCCAGGAACATCCTCCCTTTCCCAGTTGGGGCACAGTGCTGGGGAGCATGGGCTTTAGAGGCTCACTGTGGCAGAAATGGTGAACTGTCCTCTGAAAATGTGTGCTCCACATCCCACAGTGCTGTCACTCTGCCGGGGACGCCACATCCCAGCCCCCCTTGCTCTGCGTGTGGCCCGTGACTAGTTCTTACCAAGGGAATGCGTGAGGAATGAGAAACAGCACGTTGGGCTGTGGGGTTGGAGAACCCTGTGCTTTCTCTGCCCACTCACCATCCAGCTGCCAGCCAGGAGGAGGTGCTGGGGAGGGGAAGCCCGGCTGGAGGAAGCTTAGGTCCCTGAGTCACCACTGGAGGAAAGTGGCCCTCCAACCCGGGTCACCCAGTTGCACCATCAGAGAACAAAAACTCACTTCTGTTGGTCAAGCTACTGAAATCTGGGGTTTCTTTGTTACAGCAGCTCGCCTTGTCCTAACTAATATACAGACAAACCCGAGTTCATGTGGAGGGTACTAACATTAATACAGCAAATGTATTTCATGGGGTCTATCTTCCAAGGCCCTGTAGTTTCAGGTATAGACTAACTTTTTAAAATTACACATAGAAAGGTTAAGCTTGTGAAAGACAGGAAACTTTCCCCAGGCTAAAGTCTCTGTTGTAGATAAAGAATTGTAACACAGTAAAATTGCTGGCTCAAGGACAGATGTCTTTGGTGCAGCCAAACTTAATGATTGTTGCCATGACAATTATTTTACCGTTCTATTGTAACCTCCTATGTTCCTTTTCTGTAATTTTCTGGCCTGGAGAATAAATATTGAGAGAAGACCCCAGTTCAGTGTTAATTTTCCAAGGAGTGATGCTGCCACAAGCCAAGGGGTACCAAGGATGGCCAACCACCAATTTTCTGAGGAGGAAACCTTGAGGGTTTGTGGAAATTAACCCCTTCAGGGCTTCTCACTGCTCAGAAGAAATGGGCCTTGACTGATCCTTTGCGTATCTGTCACCCTGGGGGAGAGGTGACAAGTTCAGTCCTGGCCTCACCCTCTGCTGGCCAGCCATGGGCAGGTCCCTGCCCTCCTCCCAGCCTCAGTTTTTACATTTATTTATTTATTTATTTTATTTTATTTTATTTTTTTTGTGACCAGTAAGGGGATCGTAACCCTTGGCTTGGTGTCGCCTGCACCATGCTCAGCCAGTGAACACACCGGCCATCCCTATATAGGATCCGAACCCGCAGTCTCGGTGCTCCCAGCGCCGCACTCTCCCAAGTGAGCCACAGGGTCAGCCCTCAGTTTTTACATTTATAATATAGAAGTAACACCTGCCTCCAAAAGTTGCTGTGAGGGGTACATATGGTACCTAACCCATGTGACATGACGTGAACAAAAGCTGAACACTTAACTGAAGTTAACCAAAGTAGCCTTAACCAAATTTAACTCCCTTCTCTGCCCAGCCCAGTGCCTTTCCTGCCCTCTAACAAATCTGTCACTCCTGCTGTGGGCCAGTCGGGGTTTTGCTGAGCAGAACAGGATATTACTTGAATAACCAAACACCTAAAAGTAAACCAAAAGAGGTATTGAAAGGAGATCAGATGACAGATGGATGTGCGGGCCTGTCTCTAGCAGTGCTGGGGCCCCCATGAGCATTCCCCCAGGTCCTCCACACCAGTAACTCCCAACATGGACATGCAAATGCCTCCCAGGGATTGTGCTATGGTGCAGTTCTAATTTAGCAGGAGTTAGAAATGCAGCGTCTCGGGCCCCCCAGACCTGCCCACTGCAATCTGTGTTTCAATGCAACCCCTGTCTGATTCAGGAGCACAGTCACATTTGAGACGTGCTACTCCAGAGTTTGAGTTCAGACCCTGTGGATGAGACAGTGAGGATTTTCACAGCTGCCAGAGAGGGTTCTCCCGAGAGGGGCAGAGGTGGTGTTTGCATGGCTCGCACACCACAGAGGTCTGAGACACACACTCTCACTAGCCCACGCCTGTCCTGCAAAGCTTCGCCCCCCTGAACCTGCCCTCCCGTTAGACATGAACTGTGCCTCATTCTGCCTTACAGTCATCTGCAGGGTGTGTGTCTTCTCTCAACTCAGTCCAGAGGGAAGGGAGGGCAGTCACAGCCCCGAGGACCTGCTGGTCACTGGGGGCTGCAGAAGAGGAACCGGGGCTCAAGGAGATTAAGTGACCCCATCTGACAGCTAATACAAGGCTGATGTGAGTTTTAATTTAGGACTGTCTGGCTGGGAGAGAAATTAAGCCAAAGCCCCAGGCAGTTCCTAACAAACAGTTAAGTGGCTCTCACCTTTAGCCACACATTAACATCTCTGGCAGAACTTTAAAAACTACAGATGCTCACCCCCGACCCCTCCCTGCTCCCCAACACACAGATTTTGATTCCATTGGGCTTGGTGAGGTTGCCCAGGAGGCTCTGACGTGCAGCAGGCCCAATTGGCCTGTGCTTGAGGCCATGTGCTCAACTCCACGGTGGCAGAAACAGCCAGGTCCCTGCTCTCCAAGGGCTCAGCATACAGTACAGGGGCAGAAGAGGATCTCACAAGGGAGAAGTTTCATAGGGGCCTACAAAGAAAGTGTTTTCAAAGAAAGTGGGAATTGAGAGGCAAAAAGGGTATTTCTACCTGGGGGCTCAGGGAGTCACGGCTAGGCTGGCCTGCTGGGGACGTGGCATGGAGCTTAGCTTCAATGAACGTCCAGCTGTCCTTTGGCCACAGCTTGCAGGGAGGGGTCAGGTAGACGGGACAACATCCACAAAGCCCTGGAGGTGGGGTAAGCACGCGTGCCTGCGACGTCTCCCCACTTCTGCTCTTGTCCCATCTGGGCTCGCTGGACAAAACCCTCCAGGGGCTTCCGTCCTTCTCAGTGTAAAAGCTGAAGTCCTTCCGAAGGTTCCAAGGCCCTGCGAGGCCTGGCCATGCCACCCTGAGGCCCGTCTCCCTCCTGTCCTTGAGCTCACAGCCCTGCGCTGCCTTGCTGGCTCTGAAACCCGCTGAGTCCGCTCCTGCCTTGGGGCCTTTGCACTTGCTGTTCCTGACACCTGCCCAGCTGCTCCCGACACATGTGCCACCTTCTCACTGAGGCCTTCCCTAACCACCCCATGGGACGCTGCAGCCCTCCCACCATGTCCCCTTCCTTCCTCTCCCCCCGCTGATGTCACACATGTACAGGTGGACTTGTCATCTGCCTGTTTCCCATTGGAACATGTGCCTCAAGGGGTGGGGCTTTGTCTGTCTGCTCTCTCTGCCTCCCTGTGCCTAGAGCAATGTCTGGTCCTTGGTAGGGGCTTCATAAGTAGAGGTGAAAAAAGGCCAGCTTGGGCTTACGTTTGCCCAGCGAGTTGGTCTGTTTGGCAGGAGGGCTGGATACGCATTCCCGTGGAGGTTGGATCCCAAGTCTGAAGGCCACTGAGTGCCATGCTGAGGAGTGTGGATGTTACGAGCTTCATCGCCCAGGCAGTAGGGAGCCTCCCGGGGCTTTTGAGCAAGGGAGTGGACTGGTCAGAGCTGTGCCCTGGGATGACACAGCCCACCACTGTGACCCAGCGGGCTACAGGGTCTCCAGTGCATGTCTCTGGAGCGACGTGGAGTACTGGATAAGGACCCAGCTGTGGTCAGAGAGACCCCCTGCTCTTGTTATCCCGGCAGAAGCCCCAAGAACATTAGGGCCGTGGGCAGCTGCTGCAGGCCTCATCCTGCTCTCCTGGCCAAGGCTCAGAGCTCTGCTTGCAGCAGTTTCCTGTGCGTGCCAACTCTCCCAGAGACCCAGACAATGAGAGCCCACCTCACTTTAGGGCCCCCGAGCCCTTGGCAGGAAGCCTTCAGCCCCGGGCTGCTGACCGGGCTCTCGGATGCCTGGGCTCCGGTCCCAGCTCCACCAGTGACTCTGGGCTACTGGGACTTGGGCTACAGTCACATCCTTCTCTAGACCCTGGTCTCCGCAGCTGTGGAGTGGGTGGGTTGGAGCCCTCCAGCTGTGCCCTCTATAAGTTTACACCTCTCCACCCGTGCTCTGAACCCTCCTGACACAGAGCACCTGAAAATCCCAGGCCTGCCAGACACCCCAAATTCCAGGGCCCAGCCTTGAATGACAGGAAGAGGATGCTGTACCTGTGGTGACAGGAGTTCGGAGCTTGGTTCTACTTCCTTGTCAAATCTGGGGCACAGGGCAGAAAGCCACAGCAGGAAGAGACCCGTGCCACCCAAGCTTAGCTTTGGAACTGAAGGGGACCCTGGGAATCTCACGATCCAGCTGACTGTACTTTATGGATAGAGATACTTAGGCTGAGAGAGAAGCGACTTGCCCAAAGTCACCCAGTGGCAGCGCGACCAGCACAAGCACCCAGCACCCCGGTCCTGGGCTCCCACTGCCCAGCAGGCTGCCCCCGCTGTAGGACTCTCACTGTGGAAATTCATTCTCTGACCTTAGACCAGCGATTAAACATGCTTTTGAGGAGGTCGACAGAAAGCTCCTGTATTTGGGGAGAGTTGGGGAGCGGGGGGAGGAGGATTTGACTCTTGGAGGTAACTCCAGCCCAGTTTCTGACATTTTTTTCTTTTTCCAAGCTCCTGGTTGGCAAACAGAATAACTAATCGCTTGTCTCTGGTGCCCTCTAGTGGACATACTTTGAATAGCAATAGTCAGGGCAAATTTAAAGGGCAAAGGACTCGGACAAGTTCCCCAAAGCAGTTAGTCTGGGGCTGCGCTCTTAGACTCTCCAGGGCCTACGGATCATCTTGGGATATTATTAAAATGCAGATTCTGTCTCAGTAGGTGTGGGGCGAGTTTGAGATTCTGTGTTTGTAACAACATTCGGGTGACATCAGTGCTGCTGATGCTTGGAGTAGGGAGGAGGAAGAACACAGATTCACTCGAGTCGCCCAGCAGATGCCTCGGGAGGTGCAGGTGCATCCATGTGCTGTCCCACCCCCTGATGTCAGAGAAAGGGTGGATGCCCCAAGGATGCACAGTGGTGGGGACAGGGTTTTCATCAAGCACCTTTTGATTCGAAGCCAGCACTCCCCACGTCCACAGTGACGCATCTGTAGATTCTTGAGGGAAAAACTATGTTAGAAAGTATGTACAGCATGTTACAGTTCATACGGAGCTTCCGACCTGCACAGTCATCACCCGGCTACATCATTGAAGGAGCCCAGTGCAAAATACAAATGTGGGCCCCTTGTTCAAAAAGCAGGGGAGCCTCAGCTGTTCTCTTGCAGAGGAGGGCGTGGGCAGCCATGGTGCCCAGCTGGAATGGCACCATTCCCAAGCCCCACTCCCACAAGGATGGGTAGTGGCTTGTAGCCACAGGGCTCAACCAGCTGGTGGGAACATCCTGACTTGCAAGGCCTGGCCAGCAAAAGTGGCCACTTTGTCCCCGCTCTGCCTCTGGACCCATCCAGCCCATCGTAAGGTGCAGGCAGGGGCTTCAAGTTGGAAGAGTTAAGGGTGACCAGCATCCCCAGGAAGGTCGCCCGGACCTTTGGCATCTCTGTGGATCTGAGGAGGTGGAGCAAGTCCACTGAGTCCCTGCAGGCCACTGTGCAGTGGCAGGAGAAGGACCCTCCAAGCTCATCCTCCTAGCCAGAAAGCCCTCCCCCAAGAAGGGAGGCAGAGCTGCGGAAGAACACAAATTGCCCACCCAGCCGACAGGGCCGGTCATGCCCACATGAGAAGGAGAAAACAGAGTCAGTTCCCAGGAGCAGGAGCACTTTAAGGCTTTGCCAGTCTCTGTGTGGCCCGCGCCAATGCCCAGCTCTTTGGCATCCAGGCACAAAGGGCCAAGGAAACTGCAGAACAGAATGTTGAAAAGAAAAAATAAAGCCCTGTTGGGAACTTTTAATAAATCGGCAGTACATCTGGGTTTAAAAAAAAAAAAAAAAAGCAGGGGGAGAGTGCAGGTAAAGAGGTTAAATACGAGATGTTTCCCTTTAAAATCGTATCACTTACATAATGCCATAGGTGCACCAGTGATGCCTGAGAACAGCATAAATTTACAAATTGTAAAAATATTTTGGGTCTTATAACTTCTGTAATACAACAAACAATACTTTATTAGTGTGATAGCTTGATTATGAGATTTTCCTGGCTCACTTTTCTGCAAAGTCATTTATTAGGTCATCAAGGTTTTCACTTTCAGCAACTTTACTTTCAATCGACATAATTGAAAGTGACATCAGTCGCTCTTGGCAGATGCAAGATTGCAAATCATTTTTGGTCATTTTCATTTGAGAAGGATCTTTCTGCTGATGCGACTGTTACTGGAGCTTCCTGTAGGCTGTGACAACATTGGGATACATTTCTGAAAAATGATTTTGAAATGCAAATTTTGGCTGATGATTCTTGCAGAACTATTTTTCTAAAAAGATTTAATTCTTCATACAAATCAGTTTCATGTAAGTCTGAATTTAGTTTTAGATGTGCACAGTGGTATTTTAATGTTTAAGGTCTGACATTTCCTGTAACCCGTGCAGGTTACACAAAACACTAACAGTGGTTTCATGGCTTGCGTACGGTCCCCTCATCTGTTCATGCATTCTGTCACTGCACCTGAATTACAAGGGAAATTTAACTTTAAAATTGTCTGCCTCAATAATTGTTTCATCAGAGCTTGACATTAAACAGCCTTCTTCTGGCCAAACATGACCATCTTTGTATTTAATTTCTATTTCTAAACCTTTGGATGTTTGCTTTACAGTGTTCTGACAGTTTCCAGAGACTTGAAACTCGTTGGAGAGTTCTAATAATGCCTGATATGCTTTATTTCAACGTCCTTGAGTGCTCTTCTATTCTGTAATAACTTACTGACAAAGTTTACTGCCTGAGCCGCAGCGGCTCCTGTTCAGACCTGGGACTCTGGCCCGTCTAGTCATAACTGTGGGCAATCAAACTTAACACGGCTGTGGCGAGGACTGCCTGAGATTTTCAAACTGTGGCCATGACCTGTAAGAAGTCCTGAAACTAACATATTGGGCTTTGCCCAGCAGTTTTAAAATATGAAAGAGAGAGGAAGACAAAGTGTCAGGGTGCACCCCTAACATAGGGTAAATATTGTTTTGAAAAGTTTGGTCTTAGTCGTAGCTGTGTGCTGGGCCACATGTAAAATGTACTTCTCACTGTGCCTGTGTATACACCAAGTTCTGTATTTCTCGCTGTGCCTGTGTATACACCAAGTTCTGTATTTCTCGCTGTGCCTGTGTATACACCAGGTCCGACTCAGATGATTATGGTGCAGCTCCACTCAGTGGGGGGCACATTTGGGAGCACCACTGAAGTATTGTCACCATTTCTCCAGATTGCCAGGGAAGCTTTCCCACTCGGCTCATCTGTCTTTGTCCAGGGCACCCAAGGCCCCATTTCACACCCTATTACCCCAAATGATTTGGTTTCCTGGGGTACTTTAAGCATGCCCAGAGAAGCACGTCCTGCCAAGGCCTGGGCCCTGAGCCATCGAGGTACCTGGTCAGGTGACTTCACCATTGACGGGGAGTTAGATCTCAGGGAGGAGGCAGGCAGCCGTGGCTGCACCCGCCGCTCCTCTCCATGACAGGCATCGCCCAACGCTGCAGTCCAGGTTTCGATGTATCATTCTTACCACCACACTCCAGGCCCAGGATTCAAACCAGGATGGTGGCTTGGGGTCCTGTAGACATGAGCGCACTGAGAGGGAACGTGTGGACACCTCGGCTCGGGGGCTTGCTGGCCAGACAAGAAACCCAAACCCAAACCCCAAGGTGGATGGTGAATGGAATTGCTTCAGCAAAGAAGCTCAGTATGGGGATCACGTGAGACAATCAGTGCATACGCGTCACACGTCAGGCAGTCAATGAGGATGTTATTATCACTGTACCTCCCAGGACTGACCCTACAAGAATGATCGATCGTTGATAACCCCACAAATAACCACATCTGGCACCCCTACCGCATGCAGGCACTGGGCAGGGTGCTTTATAAAACACATCTGCTTTAATCCTCACAGTAACCCCGCCACATGTTAAGCCCCCTTTTACAGATTGGAAAACTGAGGCTCAGGGAGGACGTGACTTGCTCAGCACCCAACTGAGCTAAGCGGAGGCACTTTGAGGTTGGGTGTTGGGTGTGTCTTTTTGACATTCAGACTGTAGGTACTAGACCCCAGCTAGTCTAACTCCCTCATGGCAAATGGGGACACAAAAATGAAGGGTTGGGCTGGAGTCCTGCAGGCTTTTGTAGGTAGCACTAAGGCCAGAATCCACCCCAACCACCACCCACAGGTGCACCCTTCCACCTGCTGCCTGAGGCACCTGCTCTCACCTCTGGACCCCTCCTCACTTGGAACCTGCCATTCTCTGCTTCCCTTGGTCGTGTTTTGTGAGAAAGCCCCGATTGCAGTCCCAGGTACATGGGGGTAGCTACTACCAATTTGCTGTGTGTCCAGGAGAAATCCTTTCCCTCTCTGGGCATCTGTTTTCCCTGTGATGAAACAAAGGGGCTCCTACATGGTCAGTGGTCGGCGGGGCATTCGTGTTAGGGCAGCCAGATAAAATCAAGACATCCAGTTAGATTTGGATTTTAGATAAACAACTGATAACTTCTTAATATAGGTATATCCCAAACATTAACATAATAAAAGCAAAAGTTTTTATTTTTTTATCTGAAATTCAAATTTAGCTGGTGTATTTTTATTTGCTTTATCTGGTGATCCTATTCATGGTCTAATTTGGACAATGTGAGTGTTATTATTTGTTAAGATTTGCTGAGTGTGCCCCAAGGGCTGGCCTCTGGAGGAGCCCCCAGTCCAGAGGGGAAGGTGGGACAGCGACTGATGCCATGGGCAGGGGTGGTGGGAAATAGAGGTAAGCAGGGGGCCAGGGCGAGCAGAGAACTGTGGGGAGGGAGAGGCTGAGCTGGTTTGGAGAGAGAAAGATGCCCTTTCTCTCTCTCACAGGCCCTTCTTCCTCGCAGGCCCTTGGCCAGAGCAGAGCTGGGATTTCCACCAGGCGCGGTTGTGATGGAAACACGACGTGCACCACCGTGCACTCCAACGAGTGCTGGCCTCTCCCTCCCCATCTGTAAACGGCTCAACTACACCTGCCTCACAAGGGTGTTGTGTGCATGACACAAAATGACGTGTGCCACACGCCTGCCTGGCACAGAGCAGGCCTTCCACAATGCCAGTGTGACTGTCATCCCCGCAGATGGGGACAGAATGATGCTGGGGCTCCTCCTGCCCAAGATCAGAACAAGCTGCTCTCCTCCTACAGAAACAGCACCCAGGGTGGCAGATGCCACCCTCTGCCCTCCCACTATTCTTCCATTCCCGTCCTCCTCCCTACCAACCCCAGTTTTGCTCAGGACAGCCACGTTTCAGCAGAGCTACACTTGCCAGCCTCCCTTGCAGCGGGGAGTGGCCAGTGCCATTGTGGTCCCTGAGATGCAAGTGGAGGGAGATGGAGGGGGCTTTCTGGAGGCACATTAAAAGGAGGCAGAGCAGTGGGCACCGCCTCTGCCCTTCCCCATTGCCTCCTGCCTGCCCGGAGTGCCAGGGCAGGGCTTTTGTTATGTGATGAGGCCACCTGTGGTTGGGTCTCTGCTGCAGGCAGCTGACCCGGACCCTGACATCTGCACCCCTGCACCGCACAGGAACTGTTGGAGTGAGCAGGACTGAAGCCATGTTGGGACCTAAAACCACATGGGTTCTAAAAGATTTTAAAAACACACAGTTTTCTTCCTAGCATGCATTTCTCTGAGTTCCTGTTTCTCCCATGGATATTTGATATTTTGAACCTTGTTATAGGGCAAGATGACATCATTTACATGAATGTGAAGTTGTTTCCAGTCAGCCTGGAGCTGCAGACTTGCTACAAGACACGTACCATCCAGACCCCGAGAAACCAAGGAGGACATCCGTAAAGCTGTGCTGACTCCACCCTCAATCAGGACCCTGAGATAACAGCGGGGACGGAGCAGAGACCAGACGGAGCCTTGGTGGGGTCTTGTTCCCTGCTGCTTGCGTGGAGCCCCTGAAGGTCACGTCCCCCTCCCTCCTGCTTTTCATTTCTCACGTTCCATTCCTCAGCCCCCTCTATAAAAACCCCTCAGTCTTCGAGATGGCTTTCGTCTGGCCATTCCCCGTCAGGTTTACTGGACATGGCTTAGCCTAACATCTCTCCTGAGGTCACTGGTATTCCTGAATAAAAACTGACTTCCATTTCCATCAACAATTTGGCTTTTGGGTTGTTTTTATTTGGGGGCAGGCAGATGGGCCTGGGTTCGGTAACAAGATTTTGCAGAACCTCAGGCAAGAGTTGAGTGCCCCCCAGTATCAGATTTTGGCAAGCAAAGCCAAGAACTGGATGCCCTGTGTGGCCTAGGTGCCCCCAAAACTTCTATGGGAGTGAGGCTGGGCGTACCTGTGGGTGCCAGCTGCCTGTGCTAGGCCAGTCCTTCGGGTGGGACTTTGGGGACTTTTCCTGATGTTCCAGCAGTGGTGTTAACCACTGATTCCACGCCTGTTGGCTGGTGAAAGAAGGCGGCTTTAGTGAGGGGTCAACAGGCTCTGAGGGCCGGCCCGGTGCAGGAAAAGAAAGACACAGGCATTGGCATGAGACAGGGATGGCAGGGCAGTGGGTAGGGAGGAGCTGCCACCTCCCTGGAGGGCCCAGGGGCCTGGGAGGAGATCTCTGGTTCCTGCAGATGCTCGGCTCCAGCTCCCTCAACTTACGATGAACCCCCTTTTCCTTCCAGCAGCCGAGTGTGAACATTCACAGACGTAACCCTCTAGACCAGGCATTGGCTGTGAGTGGCCAGAGAGCAAATATTTTAGGTTTAGCCAGCTATAAGATCTCTATTGCAACTGCGACTACCTGAGTTGGCTTTTGTTGTAAAAAAACAGCCATAGGGCCGGCCTGGTGGCGCACTGCTACAGTGCACTGCTTGGGAGTGCGGCGGCGCTCCCGCCGAGGGTTCGGATCCCACATACAGACCGGCCGCTCACTGGCTGAGCGTGGTGCGGGCGCAACACCGAGGGTTGCGATCCCGTTGCCGGTCCCCGGTCCGGTACGGGCGTGACACTGAGGGTTGCGATCCCGTTACCGGTCAGTAAAAAAGACAAAAAAGGAAAAAAAAAAAACATAAAAACAGGCTCTGAGCTGCTAAGTCATACTGGGAGTCCTCTTATCTACACCATTTGGGTGTTAAAGGTACCGTTTGGGTGTGATATATGACTCGAGGACATAAAAGCCACCATTTTGTTTGTTTGTTTGGAAGAGCTCTGTCTGTTTGGGTTTGAGTAACTAAGTTTGTGCCTTTTGGTCATTAAAAACCTGATGACCAAAAATGAGTTTGTTTGTTTTTAAGTTTGTCTTGGCAAGCTTGAAAAACAAACTGTGATCCAGAAAGTTATAACTGGCCAAATCTCTGCACAAAATTTGTCTGTCTGTGCACACAGTTCTGCAAGTGTTAAAACATAAACTCATTCAGTTTATGGCATTCCAGCCAAAATAAAGAAAAAAAGAGCGCATTAGAAAGAATCAAAGCCACTTGGAGATTTTGTTTTTCTCAGATAATGTAGCCAGTCCTAGCTAAATGTAAATATTTGAGAATTTTACTCTAAAGTCATTTGAAACTGAAACTGAAGGGGGAAAATAGGTAAAAGTGTATTTTTTTTGAAAATCAGAATGCTGTGAGAATGTCTTCAGAATTATCAGCATATATTTTTGCCTGTGTTCACGGGTCCATCAGGATTATATTTGTATCCGCTAGAGGTTTTTAAAGTTAAAATTATAAACCCAGACTAAAACAGAATGATCTTTGATTATGCAATTTTTAGATAAATGAGGCTAATTTAGCATTATTGATAGAAAGTAATAAGTAAGTAGGAGAGAGAAATGTGAAGAAAGCTGTGGATGTGGAATTGTAGTTGTGGTTAAAAAGGTTAAAAAGGAAAGAGAAGACGTGTGTGTATGAAAGCGTCTTGTGTGGTGAATTTCTGTCCTAAAGCAAAATGTTTAGGAAAGAGGAACAGAACAGAAAGTCTAAAGCACGTTGTAGAAATGTCTGAGCAAGTCATCAAATGGTTCATGAAGGGTGAATTTATGAACGAATTTTGTGTGTGATTAAGCTGGCTATAATTAAAAGGGAATTATTTCTAAGTCTTTCTAAAGACTGAGCTTTGATATTAAAAAGACACTGATACAGAACTAAACGTCCCCTATGTTAGAACAAGTTTTTCTTAAAATATGGATCTGCTCTTAGTAAAATTGCAAGAAGTTTTGATTTTTCTCTACAGGCATCTACAATTGGAGTCATAGAAAAGACTGTAAGAAATACTCTTAAACACAGGTTTCAAATAACTTTCAAATCAATGGGCAAAATAATAAGACATCAGATGGGTTTATAAAACTGCTAATTAAGATCCAACAAAGCAAAAATTAATTACATGTGGTTAAATAACTGAAAGTTTTGTAACTTTCACTGTTGGTTCTTAAATGTTTTGTGTAGATTTAAGGAATCTTTACTCTCTTAAGCTCTCTATCACTTACAGCAATTTGGTAACATATACTTTTATGAACAAAGATGGAAAAATTTGTATTTTTCCTCTATTTGATTACTTCAAAATTTGAAGACTGTGAGTATCCTTATGACTTTTATGGCAATATGGTTATTTGCATAAGTGCAATAAGAATTTGCTCTCTCTTTACAACAGGATACAATTGGAAAGACTGGTTATAAGGTAGCGTGTCTCTTCTGAGTTCCTGACCACACTTTGTGTTGCCCTAATTTGGTCTAACTGCTGTTGTATCTTTCCCCTTGACATGGGACATGACTACCTGGGAATGAGCCTTCCTAGTACCAAGGGACCAATGAAAAGAAAAGACTTTTTCAATCAGAAAATTGAGCATCAATGCTTTCCATTTTCACCAACAATTTGACTTTTGGGTTGTTTGTTTTTATTTGGAGGCAGGCAGCTGGACCTAGGTTTGGTAACAAGATTCTGGGGAGCCACAGACAGGACCTTAGTGCCCCCCAGTATCAGAAACACCATGACATGCCTGCTGCCCCATTTGGTATAACAGTCCTACAACGGATGCTGCTGGCACCCCACCAAACCCCTCTCTCACCACTCCAGGGTGCGGCCTTCCAACTGCAGCACTGCGTTTCCCTGCCCCAGGGCTCTTCCAGCTTTCTGTGTCCACTTTGCACCTGTGCAGCAGACTGGAAGAAAAAAGATCAACCTCTCCCGGAAACCATCCTCCAGCAATGATTGAAGGGAGTCGGTGGGTCAATACCCAGCTCCCTCGCCATAGGCTGGGCGGCTCTCAGAGGCACATCCTGCACTGGCTCCCTGGGTCCCCAGGGGTCTAGCTCCCATGCTTGGTTAACACACCCTTTCATGGCTGCCTCTCTTGCCCTGCTCCTCTACCTGGGATCACCTCCCAAACAGCCCACTTGCACACAAATCCTGATCTCAGGGTTGGCTTCTGGGGGACCCAAACTTGGACAAGGTGATCATGTCACTTGATCTTCAGCCCATCCTTTGAGGCTGACAAGCAACGATATTGTCCTTACAATTCAGACGAGGAGACAGAAGCGTGCCCAGGTCACAGAGACAGACCACAAGAGGGAGGGGTCATGGCCAGAGGTGGTCCGGTCGCCTGGGGGCCGCTCAGTGCCTGTGTCCTCTGTGAGTAGGCATGTGCTGAGGGATGTCAGACGTGGAAAGGCACAAGCACTCCACCCAAATCTCCCCAAGTCAAAGCTGCCCGACTGCAGGCAGCCCATGGTAGGAATATTCACGGTGTGGACACGCTGCTGAGCCCAGGCACAAAGACAGGCTGAGTCTGTTGCTCAGACACACACGTGCACAGACATGATTTATTATCTCCTCGGTCAGTGGACCCATCTGATGTCCCTTCTGCGAGGCCCCAGCACCTTCTGTCCTTCTTCCATTGAGAGAGATGTCTCTATGGCGGCCGCCCTCAGAGGGCCTGGAAGGTGTCCGGAGGTCCCCAATGGTGCTGAGGCAGGCGCTGCTCTAGGCTGTAGAGTGGGCAGGGAGAGCGGAAGAGTTACTGCCAGGACCATGCTGACAGAGCACAGGGGTGTTCCACACGAACCCTAACCGCTCTTCATTCACGCGCACTCGTCCCAAACGCTCCTGCAGACCCATCATGTGCTGGGATGGGACAGAAGGCAGAGGCCTGTGCTGCCCCATGATGGGCCCTTGAAGGATGAAGCCCCTGCTCCCCACCTTGGCCCAGGAGGAAGGCCCTGCCCGGCACCTCCACTGCTCACCCCCGGAGGGCTCCATCTCACCCACAGCCCCGACGCGTGACCTGGGTGCCAACCCTGAGACTCGGAGCTCTGTGAGTCATAAAATGTCTCCTTTAATTTCTGGACTTCTAGCACCAAGCCCAGGGCTTGGCATACAGTAGGCGCTCAGAAGTCCACTTCCGGATGGATGAACTGAATGAGCGGGCCAGAGAGGGAACTGCAGGAAGCAGAGAGCAGCTGGAGCTGAGGAGAAGCTGAACCGGCAAGGCTGCTTTCTGGACATTACTCAATGCCGGATGCATTTGTAATTTTGGAGGCAATTATCCATCAGGGCTTCCTGAAAGCCAGGTTTCTTTCACATCACACTGTCCAGGTACCAGGTGAGCACCTTCCGTCAACTTCTCTGGAGAGGACACTCACACAAATGTACCTGGACACTAATCGATACTGCCAGCATCCTCCACCTGCTCCCCAGAGCTGCTGATGTCACAGATGCAGGAAACAGAGCCCAGTCACAAGATAAGCAAGAAGCTGCCCCAAGGAAGAGAGTAGGGGGCTGTGGGTTTATCCACACCAAAGAACGCGCCTCCTCCCCGCCTCCCATATCCAGTGAGACCCACGTCTGCTTAATCCTCCTTCCCCAGCAGCCCTCGAGCCTGTGAGGGAGGGCACCGACCCTGGCCCTGGCCCCTGGACTATATAAAGTGCCGCTTCCTCTTCCCTTGTATGCTAGGTCTGCACACAAGTGCCCGCAGAGATCACCCAGGGCAAAGGCTCCCACTCAAGGTAAGGGGGAGGTTTCTGAAGCAGAAGGACCCACCCACGCCTCTCACTGCCAGGGGCCTGGGCTTCAGCTTCGCTGTTTAAGAGACCAGGAAGGGAAAATTAAGGTTTATGGTCTTGTTCAGGCTTCAGAGGCATGGCTGGGCCTCTGACTGAAGAATGTCCCTGCATAGGCTGTGCCAGACTCAGAGACTGTGTGCAGGCCGACGGGACAGGTGCTTGGTAACGGTCAGGTAAGAAGGAAAGCAAGTCCTGGAGCTTCTGGGACCTTGGGAACCTGGCCAGTTCCCAGAGCCGAAGAACGTCCCGATGACTTGTGAGAAAGGCTGCAACCATTAACAAGATAACCACAGCTGCACGTCTGCACACAGGCTAACGTTACCAGTCTGCAGCTGCGTGATAGAAGCAGGACTCCCCCAAACCGCTGTCTCAAGTCTCACCCATGGAGGGGACGCACTGCCCGGGACAAGCCCCACTGGGACAACAGATCGCTGTTTACGGGACTTCCCGGCACTGCTTGCATCTGGATGCAGGTGTTTCCCCAATTTGGTGGTGTAAACAATGTTTAAATCTTTTCTTTCTTCTTCTTAATATACCTGCATAATCTTGCTCTCTTTGCTTACTTCATATATATCATCTATTCCTTACTTTGCTGTATCTTAATAAGTATCATAAGCTGGCTTATTAGTGTGACCAGTGGTTTCTTTTACCAGTGAATCCTTTGAACCTAAATGAAAGCAAAAGCTTTTGGCAAAACAGAAGGCCCCGCCTGTACCGCTCGGGAACTGGCCGTCTGCTGCCTGAGCCCTCTCGCTCTGCCTTCCAACCTCCCTCCCTTTGCACACGTGGGTCCTCCCACCTGTGTGCTGCTGCTGCCCCCTCTGTGATAAAGGAGTTGGTAACTGTCCTCCTGGGCCCAGTGAGACGCTTTTGTCCTTATCTGGTCCTCTGTGAGCTGGCCTCCCAGATAATCACTGTGTCCCCTCTGAGTGCCCATGGCCCCTTGTCCATGGAGGCAGATCCCCCTCCCTCCAGCGCACTGCACCCCGACAGTCCCGTTCCCTGCGTACAGCTTGTGGTCAGGGGCTCCTTTATCTCTGCATCCCCCACTCTGGTGCCCAGTTCAGGGCCTGGCACCCATGGGTGCTGGACGAGGGATGGCCCATATCACTGTGCATCGCCACTTCCCCAGCAAGAGCTGGGATGCACTGGTCATGTGGGAATGCTTGTTGAGTGAAGAAAAGAGTGACGTCTGCATGAATAAGCGCATGGACAGACAGGGGTCTCCAGGGCCTTGCTCTTGTGGACCACTGACGGCCAGGAGGAGATGTGTGGCAGGAGAGAGGGGAGGGGGACAGTGACCTTCTTAGATGGCCCAGCTCACCTGTGTCCATCACATGCAGGCCGAAGTGCGACAGCATCAGGACCATGTTGAGGTTCTCAAACTCCTGCTCCAGGACCACCCCGTAGGTCTTCAGGCCCATCAGCTCCACCTCCAGCCTCTGCTGCTGGTTCTGAAAGGAACAGAGAGATGTTCACGCCAGCTGGCCCTGGGCTGGGAGCGAGACGTGCAGGAAGGTACACAAGTGAATGAACGAGCGAGGAAATAGGAAAGTGAGTAAGTAAATACAGACATAAGGAAGTAAATCCACAAATAAGTAAATAAATACATATGCCAGAAAGTTGAAAGTAAATAAGCACGTAAGTAGGAAAATAAGTACACATGAAAATAACATAGGTAAACAAGTAAACAAACATGCAAAGGCTTCTTGTCCTGTAGGGCACATGCAGAATCCACAAACACCCCCTCTCTCCGCCTGGTCTCCAGGAAGCAGAACAGCCTTGCCCACCCACCCCCACCTTGTTAACATCTTGCTACTTTGTGCTGGGCCCATCACGTAAAGCTCAGTATCTCACCAAACCCTTGGGGAGGCCAGGTAAGCAAGGTTCTGAGGGGATCAGTGACCTGCCAGACCCCCCAGTAGGAAGGGGAGCTGAGGTCCTCATCAGGGCTGTGCAGTTGGAAATCAGGCTCAGCCCAGCCAAGATGTGAGGCAGACCCCCGGGGTGAGGGCTGCCTTTGCAGGGTGTGGGCTCCCGACAGCCCCAGCCCACTGGCTTGGGAGCTGTCTGCCAGGCCCTCTCCCGTTGCCACCTCTGACCCTCCAACATCCTGAGTGTCATCCTCAGAGGGAGGGGGCATAGCTGTCTGCAGAGCTGAGCCAGGTAAGGCTCCTTGCTAAGCATGTCAAACCCCGAGGAGCCCTGTGGGACCTATGTCAGGTGTCCATTGGGTGATGGCTTTGGAAAGCTGGGTGTTTTCTTTCTTGCTTTCTTTTTTAAATTTAACATTCCCTCCTCTTCAGAATTGTTTAACAAGTTGCAGAGAAAGGAATAAAGCTACATTCAAAGGAAAAAGGAGTTTCAATGGAATTTGGGATGCACAAACGTCCAGGATGAAGGGCCTGTTGGAGGGGACATGAGTAGGCCAGCCCTCCAGGGGATGCTGCTGTGACTGTGATCCAAGGTGACATCCCCTGAGTGCCAAGTGCCCTGCCAGGTACCGGTCTAAGTGCCTCACGAGAATCGGTTCATTTAATTGTCCAAGACACCATGTAAGGGCAGACCCTGAGGGTATCCCCAGGTGATACGCTGTGTGTGTCCATGCACACAGCTGCTAGGCCGCTGCCAGCATTCCAGCCCCAGGTGTCAAGCCTGGGGTCCTGACCACTGCAGATGCCACCTCCTTTGGCAGGCCTCAGAAAGGCTGGCATGTGTGCAGTGATCACTGTACTTCTAGGAACCCCTGCTAAGGGAGCCAGCGGGGGTGAGCGCAGAGCTGCACAGACAAGAATGTCCAGCACAGAGTTATTTATAACACGGCAGCTGGATGTGACCAGAATGCCCAACAACAGGGAAATGGGGGGTCAACTGTGGTTCATCCACATGGTGAAATGTCATGCAGCCACAAGAGGCAGTTCGTAAAGAAGTGTTGACAGAGACGTGAAGATGCGTGTGCTGTAATGAAACCAGAACCCACGGGGTCAAAACTGCGTGGTTTAGTCTGATTCTGTCTCCCTGTGTATCTGTCTCCCTATATCTCTCTCTACCTTTCTACCTCCGTTTATCTACAGAGACACATGAGACTACTTCAAAAAGTTCACGGGAAGATTCATATTATCTTTTAATTCCATTTCTCCACAAGCTTTTTTTGTCTTTTTTACTGACCGGTAACGGGATCGCAACCCTCGGTGTCGCACCCGTACCGGGGACCAGCAACGGGATCGCAACCCTCGGCGCTGCGCCCGCACTGCGCTCAGCCAGTGAGCGGGAACCGGTCTTCACATGGGATCCCAACCCTCGGCGCCACGCTCCCAAGCGGCACACTCTCCATTGTGCCACCAGGCCGGCCCTCCACAAGCTTTTTGAAGTAACCTTGTATTTATTTAAATATGCAGACATATGGATGTACTGATACGTTTACTGTCATGCACTGCGTAAAGATGTTCTTTCAGCAATGGACTGCTCATATGAGAGTGGTCCCATAAGATGATAAGGCTGCATTTCTACCATACCTTTTCTATGTTTAGATATGTTCAGGTATCTAAACGTATGCTGACGCATGTTTACAACATATTCACAAATGCTGGCCACTGTGTTGCCGTTGTCTACAGTATTCAGGACAGTAACATGTTGCACAGGTTTGTCACCTAGAAGCAACAGGTTGTACCATGTAGCCTAGGTGTGTAGTTGGCTATATCACCTAGGTTTGTGTAAGCACACGCTGATGTTTGCACAACAAAATCACCTAGCGACACATTTCTCGGTATCCTCATCCTTAAGTGAGGCATGACTGTATCTATAGAGATAAATAGATGGTTAGATTTAGGTATTTATACAAGACTAGAAGATGCTACAATGAAATGTTAACAATGCTTCTCTAATGATTGGTTTAAATTTTATTCATAAACTTTTCTGAAATTTCAAAATTTCCTTCAATAAATATACATTAATTTCATAAGCAGGCTAAAACAACACGTTTTCAAAATGTCACTGCATGCATGGTTCCCCTCATTTTCTCCTTGCTGTCGTTAGTGGGCACCACCTGTCAGGGCTCACATCTACAGAGACTTGCCACTAAAAAGTGCCACACTCTCCATGGCCAGGCAACCCTGCTCTGTGGTGTGTAGTCCACAGAACCTATCCCATGGCTCCATAAAAGAGCACGTGTAAGTATATTTATCACGCCCTTAGCTGCAGTTGTGGGGAGCTGGGCCGAACTGGGCACCTGCCAGGAGGGAATGGGCCCATCACATGTGGTGGGTGCAGCTGCCAGTGAGAAGTAACAGGCGGGATGCCACTGTGGATGAAACAGCGTGGAGTGAAACAACAAGCAACACAAGAGGCTCATAGCACAAATTTCTGTACACCAGAGACAAAAAGGGACAGAACATTGTATTTTGGAAGGACACATGCCAAACGTATTCTGGCATGCATGGTTGGGGAGGCAAGCGGCACTGGGATTTGCAAAGCATTATTTTACATGGACCATATGCTCTCCATCCTTTGCTTCCTGAACACTGCAGGAGGGGCCCTGAGCTGAGGAGTGGGCTGTGCAGATAGGTGATGTGAGCACTTCCCTCCCTGCACTCCTGGCTCACGCACCCACACACATCACCTGGAACTCCACCAGCTGCCTCTGCAGGGCCTCCTGCTCTGCTTGAGCTCTTTCTAGAGTCCTCTTCAGCTCTCTGAGCTCAAATTCCTTTACTGGAAGGAAAGGCAAGAGAAGGCTATCATTTTCTGTTTTTTCCAATCCCAAATCTTCTCTTCCCTAGCTGTGCAACTGTTGGCAAGTGACATAACATCTCTGTGCTGCACTTTCTTCATCTTACTGGTCAGAACTCACTCCATCCTCATGGCCTTCAGAGCTCTAGCTTCAATAGTTATGCTCTTTCTGTTGCACAAGTTGCTTAGCAACTGAGGAAGGGAAAGGAACAGAATGCTATGCTTGTGTAAGGTAAGGGGAATGACTCCAGCAACCCCACGGATAAGCAACAGGTGGCTACAAGGTGCCTGGGAATCTCCCATTTCCACAGCCTTGGCATAGCTCCACTTTTGTCTCTGAGTCCCTTATGAGCTTCAACTCGTCCCCTCTGGGGTTGCAGAGAAAGCAGTTGCATAGCACCTAGATTGATTCTGTGCTCAATCCATTCCCTGTAAATAATCATCAGTCAATAATAATAATAATAATAAACAACTCCTTGTAAACCATACGGAGTTGCCTGCTTCATTGTTTGGTCTCAGGACACCGTCTCAGTTTGGTGAGCATTATACTGTTAGCTCACACTCAGGCAGGAGGTGATGCTGTTACCTACCTTACACAGGCAATGGCTGGGACCCCCATATATGCAGGTCATTCTTTAAATTCTTTTTAATAGTGTTTGTTTCTTCCTCTAATACAAGTGACATCTATCCATTGGGGAAAATGTGGCAGACACAGAAAGGAATAAAGATGAACATAAAGACCCTACCTAGCCTGCCAGAGATAACCACCATGAACGTTGGTATGGATTTTTGTATGTGCAAATTTACATCGTTAACATTGTTGGGAAGCAGTGAAGGACAGGTGTTGGAACAAGACGGCCTGGATTAGAAGCAAAGATTGGCCACTTACTAGCTGTGTAACCTTGAACAACTTACTTAACCTCTCTGTGCTGCCCTTTCTTCATCTTTAAAAGGAAGTGATAGCATTGCCTACCTCAGTCCTCTTAGGAGAATTCAAAGAGGTCATTAGCGTAAAGTTCTTAGAACTCACTGAACACCCTTGGTTGTTCCTCATCCAATTATAAATTTTTTTTTTGTCCTTTTTGTGACCGGTAAGGGGATCGCAACCCTTGGCTTGGTGTTGCCCGCACCGCGCTCAGCCAGTGAGCAAACCGGCCATCCCTATATAGGATCCGAACCTGCGGCAGGAGCGCTCCTGCGCACTCAAGCGTCGCACTCTCCCTAGTGCGCCATGGGGTCGGCCCCAATTATAATTTTTACTACTGTTACTCCCCTAGACTGCAACTTTTCTTTTTTGGCCCACTTAATATTTTAACCTATTACGTAGGTGCTACAGATTGGATGATCACCCTTCCCCAACCTCACTGAAGCTTAACCCCCTGTTATAACTGTCAAGGGTGGGAAATCCTATTATGGTAATTGAAAGGTGGGTCTCAAAGAGGTGATTGGATTCACTATGCAGTAGTGAATGGATTAAAAATGGTGGTCAGGGGCATGGTCCTGAGGGCTTTAAAAGAAGAGGACATGAGAGTCTCTCTCTCTCTCTGCTCCGTCATTTTCTACCATGTGAGACCCCTGCATTGCTGTAAAGCCACCACCAAAGAAGAACCATGTGAGACCCCTGCATTGCTGTAAAGCCACCACCAAAGAAGAACCATGTGAGACCCCTGCATTGCTGTAAAGCCACCACCAAAGAAGAACCATGTGAGACCCCTGCATTGCTGTAAAGCCACCACCAAAGAAGACCCTCACCAGACGTGTTCCCTAGACTTTGGACTACCCAGCCTCCAAAGCTGTAAGCAATAATTTTTTTCTTACAAAGTACCCAGTTGCAGGTGTTTTGCTATAAACAACAGAAACAGACTAACAGTGCATCACTCTGACCAGGATTATAAGACCTCAGGTCACTAAAATGCAGGGAGCTGCTGAAATCTCTTACTCACGTTTCAGCAGTTTAAAGATAAATTCTTGCAAGAAACACAAGTCGAATGAAGCAAAACTCTTCTCTGGAATCAGACCTCCAAGCAGAAGTGAATTGGGGCCCCCAGCTTCCTCCTCTGGCTCCACCTTGTTCAAATTCTGACCTTCCTGTTCCTCCAGAGGTTCCAGATGCTTCAAGTACTCAGCAGAATCTTTTTCAAATTCCCCTAAAAAGCAAAGAAACCCCATGGCAAAGGTGAGCCCCACGAGCAGGAAATGAGCAGCTCCTCCAGGCCTGGCTGTCTGCCCAGATGTAGGTGAACCAGTCCCTGCCGCAGGGTCCCCAGTCCAGTGGGTAGACGGATGTACAAGCAGAACAGACCGTGACCAGGCAGGGCGGAGGGCAGGGGTGGGGGTGGGGGGTGTGCTGGAGTAACGGTCCTTGACTGAGATGGACATTTTTTTCCCTAACAGCTTTATCAAGATCCAATTCACAAACCACACAATCCACCCATTTAAAGTGTACAACTCAATGTTTTTAGTATATTCCCAAGAAGCCAAGGCCTGAGGATGCAAGAGCATGGGGGTGGGGTTCTTCTAGGGTGGGGACAGCTGTGAACAGGTAAGTCCTGGGCTCACTCCAGCCTGGGTGGATCCAAGGGTGACAAGAGCCACTTGAGATCTGAGCCCTAAAGAGATGTGCGACTAACACCCCCCTCCCCAGTCAGGACCAAGCCTCAAAGACTCAGTTGCCAGAAGCCCTGCTTTCCAGCAATATTGCAGCAATAAAAGCAGAAATAAAAAAGCTCTCAAGAGCTCAACTATTATCGTAAAATCGTAGGTGATTTAGAAGGAAGATGAAGTGAGGTTTGTCAACGTGTTTCCTCTTAAATACTTGTAAAGGCCCTCAGAGAGTTACGCTGGATCACAGCCACATGTACCTACAACTTCTCACAGCCCAGCACAGGATTTTATGGATTTTGAAATAAGCCTTGTTCTCTCCAGTGGGTAATTTACATGGTAGGATGCTGTGCATCCGGAGCACAAACGCTGTCCTCAACAGCACGTAACGAGATGCGTTTAGTCTTTGTCACAATTACTCACCTTAAACAAGATGTTAGCAAAAACGATTTATTTCATCTCGAACACCAGACATAACGTGAACCTCCTGTACTTTCTTTCCTTCAGTAAATATTTATCATCTATTATGGGCAAGTGAACCACAAACAGCACCTGCTCTCCAGACTGTGTCCGTGTGTGCATGTGTACATGTGTAGTGTATATGTGTGTGCATGTGTGCGTGTTTAGTGTGTGTGCATGGGCGTATATGTATGCGTGGTGTATGTGTGTGCATGCGTGTGTAGTGTGGGGTGTGTGTGCACGTGCACATATGAGCATATAGTATGCGGTGTGTGTGCATGTGTCGTGTATGTGCACACGAGCATATGAGTGTAATGTGGGGTGTGCGTGTCGTGTATGTGTGTGCACATGTGCACATATGTATGCGTAGTGTGGGGTGTGTGTGTGCATGTGCACATGAGTGTATAGTATGGGGGTGTGTGCACATTTGTATGTGAGGTGCGTGTGCATGCGTGTGTGTAGTGTATGTGTGTGCATGTGCACATATGAGTGTGTAGTGTGGGATGTGTGCACATTTGTATGTGTGTAGCGTGTGTGTACGTGTGTGTGTATGTGTGTGTGCAGTGTGTGCATATGTGCATATGAGTGTGTAGTGTGGGATGTGTGCACATTTGTATGTGTGTAGCGTGTGTGTACGTGTGTGTGTATGTGTGTGTGCAGTGTGTGCATATGTGCATATGAGTGTGTAGAATGAGGTGCGTGTGCATGCGCATGTGTGTGTGAATGTGCACATATGAGTGTGTAGTGTGGGATGTGTGCACATTTGTATGTGTGTAGCATGTGTGTACGTGTGTGTGTATGTGTGTGTGCAGTGTGTGTGCATATGTGCATATGAGTGTGTAGAATGAGGTGTGTGTGTGTGTGTGTGTGTTGGGTGTGTGTGTAGTGTGTGTGTTGCAGGGTGATGGTAACGGTAACGGGATTATAATTATAAAGCAAAGGGCTTGTATGGAAGCCTCAGGAGCCCTGAGGAGCCCCCACCCCAAGTCTGGGTCAGGAAAAGCTTCCCGGAGGATGTGACCTCTTGGCTGCACCAGGCCCTACATGAAGCATGGCCCTGCCTTGTAGAGGGTTAGAAATCTGGATTCTCAGTTGATTTTTAGAATAGGGTTGTAGGTAATGCATGTACAGGGCAAAAGCCCTTGGTTAAGGGGCAAAAGTCCAGAGCTAGCCTGGCAATAGCCCATCTAATCAATTCTAATCACTGTTCAAGTATGGGATTGTATACTTTAACGATTTTAGAGCTAACAGAGGTGGTTGACATACCAATACTGTTAAAAGATTTTAAAGAGTTTCTGGGGCTGGCCCGGTGGTGCACTCGGTAGAGTGCGGCGCTTGGGAGCGCGGCAGCCCTCCCGCCGAGGGTTCAGATCCCATATGGAGACCGGCCTGCTCACTGGTTGAGCGTGGTGCGGGCGCGACACCGAGGGTTGCGATCCCGTTGCTGGTCGCGGTACGGGCGCGACACTGAGGGTTGTGATCCCGTTACCGGTCACGAAAAAAGACAAAAAGGAAAAAAAAAAAAAGAGTTTCTGTAGGGAAAAATGTGAAAAAATGTTTGCTAAGGGCAAGCTGTCTGTTGGTGGAAACTACAGAGACAGTTATACTTAGATTTAATCATAAGAATGTAACTTTTGCTTAAATCATTTAAGGAGAGGTTATATTTTAGATAATGATTACAGTTTGACCAACTTAGTTTTTCACAAATTGTACTTTAGATGTCACGTTGTTAATTTTACTGATGTTACTAGTTTCCATTGTTTAAGCTATACTTAGCCATAAGATAACTTTTGTCGCATTGCCCATGTCTGTGTGTCTTTTTGAAATGATTGAATCAACTGAATTTTCTTGTGAAACTTCGTTGTCTTTACAACAAAAAATAGAAGCTAACTTTGAATTGGGGCTGTACCCAGTTTTCTCCTTCTAACAGAGGAGTTGCTGAGGTACAGTCCCTTCAGGCTTCTCACTGCATTCGTGTTGCTTTGAGTAATGCTTTTTTGCATCTCCTTACACAGACAGAAATGTAACATGTCCTCAGAAGAGCCCCGTGGGGGCAGTTTCATGATTATTTTACAGATGAGGTGAGGGAAACTCAGAGAGGTTAAGCAACTTGCCCAGCAAGCTGGGTGCAGAGTAGGGGCTTAGGCCAGACCTATTTCTGTTTGAACAATATTAAGGGTATGTGAAAAAAAGAAAAAAAGTTCCCCCTTAGTTCAGAAACCCCACAACTGTTTTCATCCCTAGAGGGTCTTTTCTAGCCCCAAAGCACATCAGCAACTGTACGCAGTTTAACTGTGGTGGTGCCCACTTCACTAGAATGCAACACATTTTAATGCGAGGATGTTTGTATTAATCCACCTGCTTGACCCTTGAGTTTCTTTAGGACAGAACCCTGTCTCATTCTTTCTGTGTCCCTAGCACCTGGCTCGATGCCTGGGAAGGAATAAGTTCTCGAGAGTTATTTGTTGGACACATTCATTCATTCGCTCAGCAAATACTTATTGAGCACCTCTGTGAGTGCCAGTTGTGGGTATACGGCAGTGAATAAAACAGGGAAAAAGGCCCTGAACTCGGACTTGTATTCCAGTGGGAGATAACTGAGAATAACGACACAAGTGAGCACATTAAGGTGGCTGTTGGAAGGTGATGGGATAATGAAGGAGATAATGCAGGTGCCTTGGGTTGAATGTCCCCCCAAACTTAGTCTCCACTGTGACAGTGCAGAAGAGGGTGGGAAATCCTGTTATGGTAATTGAAAGGTGGGGCCTTGGAAAGGTGATTAGATTGTAGGATGGTGCGGTAGTGAATGGATTCCTAATGGAGGTCAAGCATGTGGTTCTGAGGGCTTCGAAAGGAGAGTGAACGAGAGTCTCTTTCTCTGCTCTGCCATTTTCCGCCATGTGAGACCCTTGCATTGCTGTAAAACCAAAGGAAACTCTCACCAGCTGTGTTCCCTGGACTTTGGACACCCCAGCCTCCGAAACTGTAAGCAATAAATTTCATTTTCTTATAAATCACCTAGTTCTGGGTATTTTGTTGTAAGCAACAGAAATGGACTAATGCAGCAGGGTAAGAATACAGTGAAGGGCAAGGGCTGGAGGTTTGCAACTGTGCACGGGGCAACCAGGGATGGCTTCCCTGGGCAGGGGACAGTTAAGCAAAGACCTGGATAAGAGGGTAGGGAGAGCCCTGCAGTGACACGGACACACAGTGCAGCAGGTGGAGTGTGGTATGCAGGCCCCGAGGGGGGCACAAGCTTGGCATGCTCTGGGAACAGTTCAGGACCTGGGGGGTAAGAGGCAAACTGAGGTGGCATCCCAGGAAGACCTGCCCTCCTCCCAAACTCTCACCTGGCATTAAGCGAGTTTGATTAGATCCTGTCTTAAAATTAATTTAAACAACAAGGAGGCATCCAGCGGCTGTCGGTGGCCTGCTCGCAGCTCCGGTGGAGCATCTGCCAGGCTGAGCAGCCTGTGGCTGTTACCTGTGAGGTTTTGCAGGTGCTGCTTCCCCAGCAGGTGCTCCTTCTTGTTGTGCAGGGAGCTGAAGAACTGCCTGCACGTCCCACAGTACAGGTCGCTGTTTCCATCTCCCTGAGGGTGGAGATGGTTTCCGGTGAGCAGGGAGAAAGCGCAGGGGATCTGGCCTTCTCTGAACATAGGCTTAGCTACCAACAATGCTCTGTTTCTCAGGAACCCCCTGCCATGTCAGAGAGGAGCTCTGTGTCAGGTCACACTAATAGCTATGCCAATTGTATGGCTACGCATTTCATAACTGAAGCCAAACGTTTCATTATATTAGTGGCACTAATTCCATTTGTAGTGCCAGGTCTAGGGCTCAGACCCTTCAAACCCATTGCACAGACTGGGCCACAGACCCCTCACATGCAGGTCCACAAGCTCTAGGTAATTGGGAAAGATCTCAGGAGCCACTTGCAGATGACATGAGCTCAGTCCTCAGCAGCAGCGGTGGTGGTGGTGGTGGTGGCAGTGGTCCCCCTGCAGGACCCCCCCTGAGGTCATTCCAGGGTCAGGGGGCCCCGTGGCTCAGAGCCCCTCGTCCTTTATACTTAAGTCATAACCTAAGACTCCTGGGTGCACATGAGCAATTAGTCAGTAGCCAAGGGACACCTGGGCACACGTACATATTTATATCAAATGCCCGGCAAGATTCTGAACATCTGAGGGGCCCTGACCATTTTCCTATATTTTCCCAATACCTAGCCATACAATTAGTATATCTATTGCCTCATCCCAACAACTGGCATAGTCATGTAGCTTTACAATTTCCCCCCTACAAATTCCATTTGCAATACTTTTCCCCCTGATTCTATAAAATATACATAACATGAAATTTACCATTTTAAGTGTACATTAAGTACATTCACAATATGTCATGCAACCATCATTGCTTGTAATGCTTTTTAAAAATAAAAATCCTAAACCTTAGTAAGACAGGGATCTTGTCACAGAGACCTACAGTCTTCCTTCCCATCTGCCTCAAACCCAGCAAACACCAAGGCCCACTTGTGGCTTTCTGAGGGGATATATAATCTGGTGATAAATCATCCTTTTCCACTTTTTCTGAGACATACGCAGTGGACACCCTGAGTGAGGTCTGGATGTTGATTTACAGTTTTAAAATTGTGTTAATTCATTCAGTAATTACAGACAGGCATCAGACACTTTGCCAGGAATATCAGAAGGAGCAAATCTCATTCAGATACCACTTTATATACTAAAAGGATGGCTGTAATAATAGAAATGAGAATACCAAGTGTTGGCAAGGATGTGACGAAATAGGAGCCCTTGTGCATTGCTGGTGGGAATGTTAAACGTGCAGGTGCTGTGGAAAAGTCTGGCAGTTTCTCATAAAGTTAAACAGAATTACCATACGACCCAGCAATTCCACTAAGAATAAACTCAAAAGAATTCAGAACAGATGTCAAACACTTGTACAGAAATGTACACAGCAGCATTGTTGACTGTAGCCAGCCTCTCTGGTGGCTGCTGGCAGTCCTCGGCTAGTGGCTGTGTCGCTCCAATTTCTGCCTCTGTGGTCACATGGGCTGCTTCTGTGTTAAATCTCCCTCTGCCTCCCTCTTATAAAGGCACTTGTGACTGCGTTATGCCCCCATCTCAAGATCTCTAACTTAATCATATCCTCAGATACCCAACCCCCCATTTTTTTTGCCATATAAGGTACCATTCTAGGTTCTGGGGATTGGGACGTGGCTGTCTTGGGAGGGATGATTCTACAGCTGTCCACACCAAATGAGGGTGATTTCCCCCCCCCAAAAAACTTACATCAATTGCTGAGAAGTCGAGGCCCTCACTCTCAAATTCATTACCTGGGGTTCCTGTTCCTGATGGAAAAAGAAACAAAGGACATCATTTTAAAGAGTTTGTCTCAGAAAAGGGCTCAGCCTCATTTGGGGGGCATTGATTAGAGGGTCAGAAGTGCCTTCTTTGTCTGCAAATATTATCTTAAGAAGTCCCGTGCCACCTGCTGCCAGATCAATGCTCGATTTCAGCTGTTCAATTTCAACTGAAGCCTGAAAATCCCAATAAACCACAAGGAAACACCAGGCACATTTGATGTTAATTTATAATAAGCACCTGACCAGGTGTGGAATGAAGATTAGAGAGAAACAAAGAAAAATGAAATCAGTTGATTTTTCAGCATGGCAGATTTTAGGCGATATTTTTTAAAAAATGCCTGTAGTCACACACCACATATGGATGTTTCAGTCAATGATGGATCGCATATGCAACGGTGGTCCTGAGACAGGAGGTGTTCAGTTTCCCTAGGTTGGGGTCTCGGGACACTCCTCTGGGTTTCCAGCCACTCCCCCAGGTCTCAGGCCCCTCCCCTAGGCCCTCCCCTAGAGGAAAGTTACTGGTGCCAGCCAGAACCTATTTTCAGCACCAACACAGGAAATACCGTCTAAAATCCGCCATGCTAAAAAATGAACCGATTTCATTTTTCTTTGTTTCTCTCTAATCTTCATTCCATACCTGGCCAGGTGCTTATGAATTGACCACAAGGGGTTGGCTTATGCAAATCCAGTGGCTGGGCATGCTCAGTAGAGAAGGGGTGTATAACCCTGGTAGCTGAACAAGTTTCTGCTAGAAGTGCTAAAGAACACAGAATATTCTTGAATATGTTCAGTACATGTGATAGAATTTGAACAATGAACGTGCTCCAGAAAGAAACCAACTGAGAATGTGCAAGACTATGTTACATAACTGGGAACCATCCCCCCAATTGAATATTCATTAGATAGCATGAATATGTATTAGACAGCAAAACTGTAAAAGCCGAATCCCCGCAGAAGGTGGGGCTGCTGTTCACTCTCCTAAAGCCAGCCTGTACTGTGAGGTGTGTATTTCTTTCTTTTTGTATCAAACTTTCTTTCAGTGAGTGGCTGCTCACTCTTGAGCCAGCCTGCACTTCGTATTGAACTTTAAGTGTGTATTTCTCACTTTCGTATTAAACTTGGTGTGGGTCCTGCCCAGTCTCTGGAGCTATGCCGCACTCTCTCCGTGGAACCTGTATTTCTTATCTGTTACATTAAACCTGTTCTCACTTTCTGCTGTGACTCTGCCCTTGAATTCTTTCCTGCGGTGGAGTCGAGAACCTGGTAAGAGTATGGGGTGGGTTGAGGCCAGCTATGGGGCCCCCCAGACCCTTCCCATGAGATTATAATGGAGCTCAGAAATTCCTATCACCTAGTGGAGTCATAGCTGTCTTCACAGAGTAGTACAATGCATAACTCACAAGTTTGTGGGGCTGTTGGCATAAACAAACCTACTGCAAATATGCTGAGGAGTCCCTAGCTTACCCACAGGGTGATCCTCCCTGCCACAGATTGAATTGCGTCTGCCAAAGTTCCATGTATTAGAAACTTAAACCCCACTGTGACAGAGTTAAGAGGGTAGGAAATCCTGTTACAGCAATCGAAAGGTGGGGCCTTGAAGAGGTGATTAGATGATGAGGACCATACCCTAGTGAACGTATTAATCCACTAGTAGTTTAATGGTGGTCATGGGCGTGGTCCTGATGGCTTTAAAAGGAGAGCAACTGAGAAGCGTGCCCATCTCTTTCTCAACTAGTGGCTGGTGTAGATAACAGGAAACTTCACTGTTGTTCACTTTCATAACACACTTTCACACCAGATGAAATCACCTAAAGACGTATCTCTCAGAATGTGTCCTCACTGTTAAGTGATGCATGACTGTATTATAATTACTATTATATTTTGATGTGGAGTGTACTAACACTTATACAGCAAATGTATTTCACAGGGCCTAGCTTCCAAAGCCCCGTAGTTTCAGGTTTAGCCTACCTTTTTAAAATTACACGTAGAAATGTTAAACTTATGAAAGACAGGAAACTTTCCCCAGGCTAAAGTCTCTGTTGTGGATATAGAATTGTAACACAGCAAAATTGCTGGCTCCAAGGGCAGATGTCCTTGGTGCAGGTTAACCTACTGATCAGTGTGTTGAGAAAGTTACTTGACTGTTATGTAAATATACTGAGGAAATTGCTGTAGGAAAAGAAAGTGTTTGCTAAGAACAAGCTTTTGTTGGTGGATCAACTTAACTTTTTACAAATTAATGAGTGTTGCCATGGTAATTATCTTACTGTTCTTTTTGTAACCACCTGTTTCTTTTCTGTAACCTCCTGCCCTGGAAAATAAATACTGGTGGAAGACCCCAATCTGGTGTTATTTTTCCAAGAAGGAATGTCTCTCTCTTGAGGGTTTCTGGAAAATTAACCCCTTTGGGGCTTCTCACTGCTCAGAAGAAATGAGTTTTGAGTGATCCTTTGCATCTCCATCACCCTGGGGGAGAGGTGACATTTTGATATAGCATTCTTTAAAAAATTACTATGTTCTAAATAAGGCAGTAACAGATTTTGTTTGTTTATAAACCAAGCTGTGTTGGAGTGGTGGCCTTTCCTTGTAACATGCCAGGTTTCCACGTAATGACAACTTACAATCACAAAAATAAGGAGGGCCACAGGGAATGAAGCCAGATAAGTTTTTCTCTGCTATACTCTGACAAAATGGCATTTTTAGGGGGAAAAACATGAGCAGGAAATGACAGCAGCTCCCAGAGGCCCCAGGGGAGTCCTGCTGCTCTTGTACCCACAAACCCACACCCTGACCACTTAGGGGCAACTCTCTCAGCCAGTCCCAGGTGGCCAGAGGTCTCAGAGCAGGCTCCACTTAGCTCTGAAACCAATAGACCTGACATTTATGATGAGGACCAGAAGCCCTGCAGCTCCCTAGGAACCGTCAGAGACCCACCACACTTGGTGGGTTGAGTGCACCTGCTAATTCTTATATGCTAGGCCAGTGCTTTTCCAATAGACTGAAAGCAAATGTTAGGTGGAAATCCAATAAGTATAATGGGCCAGAGTGAAGGTGCCTGTGGATCAACAGTGCCCTCTGCATGTTTTTGTAAATAAAGTTTTATTGGCATACAGCCATGCACCTTTGTCCACATATTGTCTATGGCTGCTTTGCTTCTACAACCACTCGGTCAAACGGTCGTGACAGAGACCACGTGGCCCACAAAGCTTACAATATGTTCTTATCTATCCCTTTACAGAAAAAGTTTGCTGACCGGATGGAGCTAGGGTGGTGGGCCATGAACACTTACTGAATGCTCGCCATGTGCCAGGCACTGAGTACCAGCCTTTCTATGGTTTAACTCAGTAATCCACACCAAGCTCTGAGCAGAAGGTCCGATTACAAGCCCCTTTTTTCAGATGAGGAAACTGAAGCAGAGTGCTTAGTGATTTGCACAAGGCCACAGGGCTGGTAAGTGGCAGAGCCAGGTTTTGAACTCCCAAGCCTATACCCTGACCACTTGGGAGGCAGCTCTCTCAGCCAGTCGCAGACGGGAGCATAGGACGCAAGCCGCTGGTGCTGGAGTCACGTAGATGGCCCAGCCCCTGGCGCATGCTTTGCCTGGAGCTCAGCCAGACAGGTGGCAATGTGGAGGACAGATAGTCTGGACAGTGGCTGGACCCTGCTCCATTGACAAAGAGCCCAACTCCTTGCACCAGGTGGTCTCCTGTGTGGCCAGACTGGCTCCCAGACTCCCCAATGAGGACCACTTGACAGGTACCACAAATGGGTGGTGGCAGCACTGTCAGTCTGGATGCAAAACATGCCCCTGGTGGGCACTGTGATCTGTAAGACTTCCAATAGAAACAAAAAAGAGAAGTGGATGGAAAGTGCCCCGCGTGGCGAAGGTGTGGTAAGCAGACACTCAATAACAGGGCTCCTTTCTCTGCCTGAGGCTGGTACCCCCCAGAACTGGACCCCGAGGCAAGGATTTTGGTGGAAATGGTCAGTTTGGGTATTGATCCCAGGAAGCACTGGGAGGGGAAGGGGAAGACAGGTTGCTGGGCAGGCGCCATTACAGACCACAGGGCCCCTTGGGGGTGGGGGTATTTATCCTCCAATTCCCATCCCTGGTGGCCTTGCAGGCTGAGAAGAGGATTCAGGCAGTGACGCTGGGACTGCAGGGGGTGCTGTTCACATGTGGGGTGGTGAGTGCTGCTGGGACTGGACCCGTAGCATCATCAGAGGTGGTCCCTGGACCTGCAGCGGCGGCAGCCCAGGGGCGTTTCAGAGACGTAGATGCCCAGGCCCCACCCGGACCCGCTGGATCAGAATGTGCATGTTAACAAGCCCCTGGCGATCATGCGCACATAGGTGTTGGAGATGCGGCTGTTCCCTGACTGCAGGTTCCTTTGCCTTTCCTAAGTGCTAAGAAGTAACCAGCAGCCCAGCCTGGCCCTGCCTGACTGTCCTCTGGGCCCCCTGAGCAGGAGGGAAAGGGATGCCTCTTATCTTTAATGGGTTCAGGATGGGTCTTAATGCTGCTTAGGACAGGGAGGATGGAGCCTTTCAGTCGAAGGCAAGTGGAGTGAACGCTGACAGGGGTGAGCTTTCCAAGCACACTTTCTGCTGTGTAAATATCCCAGAGCCCCGGGCCCCACTCACCGCACAGTGCCTTGTGGGCCGCCTGCCTCCGCAGGAAGGCTCGGTACGCCTCGGAGCTCTGGTAGGCCTGCAGCTCGCGGATGTAGCGCTGCTTGTCCTCGTCTGCCTGGTAAATGTACCTCTGGAAGAAGCACAGAGTTTGAGGCTCTCCTGGTCTGGAGGAACTGGGAGTCCTCTTGTCCAACCTCCCTGGGGCTCTTTAGGATGGTCCTAAGAAGCTACTGCTCAGCATCTGCTTGCATGCCTCCAGGGACGGGGACCTCACCACTTCCCAGCAAATTCATTCCTTGTTTGAATGACACTGACACTGCAGAAGGTTTTCCTTCCGATCAGCTAGAGTCTGCCTCCCCATGGCTTCCGCCATCCTGCCGGGTGTGGTCTGATGATAGCAGGGAAGGGTAGCACTATCAGCTCCCTCTCCAGGGACATTAGGCTTCTATTCAATTATCGCTTGTGCAAATATCAGCACTTTACCCTGTGCAAGGTCCTGGGCTGGGCACTGGTGATAAAGAGACGAACTAGACTCAGCCCCAAGCCTTGGGATGTTCCCTAAGCTACCCCATCCACACCGTCTCCCCTCCACCACTGACACCCATGTCACCTTTCCTGCCCTGGCCCAATTCTACCCATCTGTCAAGACCCATCACAGATCAGTCACCTCCTCCCAGCATCTTTCTTTGATGCCCTCAGGCTGGGTCAGGCACCTCCTGGTATCCCCCAACCCCTGGTATAGACCTTTGTTCCAGGTACCCCCACCCTGGATTGCACGTGTCCACTTGGGGATCCCGACCCCCTAGACTCTGAGCTCCTTGAGGGCAGGGGCTGTACAGAGCTGGTGTTTTTGACCCTCATGGCTGGCTGTCGGTAAACCCAGGGACAACCATGGGTGGAGGTAAGCATTCTCCCTCAGAATGCTGGTTGGCTAACTTAACAGTTGCAGCAGTTACTTTGTGCACCTGGCAATTTAATATAAATCATATTATCAAATAAATTTTTTTTAAAGCACTGATGTGTCGGGTTTGTCCTGGTAAACCAGGGTGCACACAGTCCTTCAGACAGCCTCTTTCAGGCTTCTAAATCCTCCTCCCACCTGGCCTCTGGCCCATTCCTGCAGGGACTTGAGTCCAACCAAAAGGTCAGCTGATTTTTAAAAAGCAGAGCTTTTAAAACTGGGCTTTCCCCAGGCATGGTAGCTGGGGAAAGGAGGGGGGTGAAGGATTTCTGAAATTGTGAAAACAGCACAAAGCCTCCCTAAAACTTCAGATTGGAGGCTCTGCCTCTCATTTCACAAGAGCTGCCCTGTGCTTTGCAATCACCAAGCGTATTTGCAAAACCAGTTGTAATTGTGTCTCTGCCAGTCAGACTGGAATGTTAGGAGCTAAATCACTGTAGCAGGTGGGGACTAGCCCTAACTGTCCTCACCCAGTTTTAACCACAGCAGCTTTGCTTTGGTCTGTTTCACGTGTTTGTGTGTGTGCCCTCCTGGGCATGTGTGTGTTCATGTGTATGTGGGTTGTGGGGGCCACTTCATCCCCACTTGTGACATTTTCTTCCATATGGGGGGATCTCCATCAGCTTAACTTTCCTAGCCTGCACCAGGTTCCCCTCCATGGTGGGAGAAGGGGCTCATCTGGGTAGTAAATTTGGGAGCTCTTCCCTCTTTCTTCTCCCCTGGGATCTGCTGGCTGGCAGGGGGTGAGGGCTCTGGCCTGCTCTTGACCACACAGCAAGGGGCCTGCCCTGACCAGGATGGCCAGGAGTGTCCAGATCTGCAAGTAGTTGGTGCCACTGATCCAAAGACACCCTCCACCAAGGTTTTTGTGAATAAAGCTGACATTTTAATCTCTGTCTGGCTACTGACTAGTTCCCAATTGATCGCCAACCTGGGTGGGAAGAAGAGAGGTATTATTGACATCCCCCAACCCCTGTTAGGATTTCTCAGTAATAGTTCATTTGAATCAAGAGTTTTTTCTATGACACAAACAAGCTGAAATTGCAGAGATTTAAACAAGTTCATCTTGGGGTCTTTGCATTTGACCTCCAAAAATGACACTCTGGAGGCCGGGTGCTGCTCTGGAAAAAGTACGGGCTTTGGGAACAGACATACGAGCACTTAGAAGGGGTATGGGAGGGCTTCTTGTAGGAGGTGACACGGGATCAGGTGTGGCTTGATCAGAAAATGACACGTTTGTTCAGTGTAGTTGGAAGGCATGTTGGGGGGGGTGGTGGAAGTGACATAAGACAGTGACATGTATTTCATGCTAAGGGGGCATTGGCTGTGTCCCATAAGTTAGTATTTCCTCTCCTGTGGCCCCAGTACATACTTCTGTGGGAGGTTAACAGGCGCTCTGTGAAAAAGGGGTTCCTTGATAGAATTAGTTTGAGAAACACTGCACACTAGTGCTCACACTGAGACGCTTGTGCCCGCTGGTGTGTTCTGCTCTGTCTCTCCACCCACAGCCTCACTCTGGGACAGCAGGGACCTTGTCTATCTGGCTCTCGGGCTGTGTCCCCAGCACCTAAACAGTGTCAGGCACACAGCAGGTGCTCAACAAATATTTTGTAAGTGAACAAAACTGTATGAAACGTGCCAAAAATCCTTCAGAGGGAACAATCTCGTTACCTTGATTTGTTCTGGAACTTCCTAAACTTACTTGACAGCTCATGCATGTTTCATGGATTAGCCATTCTGCCCAAACCAGTTTAGGAGAAGATGCTGCTAAAAGCAAGGGGAACCAGGCATTGCTTTTAAGGGGTGGGGTATGAGGCACCTCATGTCTGCATCCAGAAAGTTCCCTCTGGCTCCAGGGGGAGGGCACAGTCCCTAGTCCATCATCAAGGCTGCAGGCTGCTGGGTCACTTCTCAGGGAGGGCCTCTCTCCTTATTCCACATAGAAAAGGACTTACTTGCTTCTTCTCTTGAGGCAGCCGGGACCACTGAGCAGCCAACATCTTTGTTATTTCTGTAAAAGGCAGATCAGGGTGTCTGGCCCTCAGCTGGCTTCTCTGCTCGTTTAGGAATATCACGTACCTGTGCCATGAAAGGAACACACAACAGCTCTGAGCCACTGGCGAGGAACGGGGTCAGCCAGGATGGGAGAAGCTACTTTCTGGTTTTCATAAACATAGAGAGTACAGGTTGCCCAGATTTTTCAATCTAACCAGTGAAATGGAGGTTAATTTAAGAGGGGAAAATACTTGAATAGCTGGTTTATCTAGAGTCTGATGAAAGGCCAAAGATCCAGAAAAGGGACTCCCCATGGGGCAGGAGGTGTAGGAAGAGTGGGTGGCTGGTGGCAGAGGACACATTCAAATCCCCGTGCTGTGTTCTGTGGGCAAGTTACTTACCCCATCTGAGCCTCAGTTTCCCCCTCTGTATAATGGACATATGTACCTGCTCACAGGGTTGCTGTGTGGCCTAATGCTCTAGGTACAGGCCCTCCGATCCTCCTGACCAGGAAGGATTCATTTTGGGGGAGAGGAAGAAAGGCTGGGGCCACAGCAGTCTTCAGACCGAAAGGCCCATCCATGTGAGTTATAGGAATACTCAAAAAAGACCCTCAATTTAGAACTGTGTGAACCTTGAGGATAAAGAGAATAGTGTTCAAGCTTCCAGAGGGAGCAAGGTGACCTTGAGAGCAGTGGTCAGTGTCTGGCATGGGACCTCTGTCCTGCAGCACAAGATGCAGGGGGAAAGGGACAAGGTCACAGGACTCTGGGAAGGGGAGCGTGAGCCTCCATGAAAGTTAACCGGCTTATCCAAGGCCACAGAGCAGCCACATCTTCAAGCATGGAGGTGGAAACCAGACCTGCTGACCCCAAACCTACCCCCTTTCCTGTCGGTGACCCAAGCTCAGCTCTTTTGTACTCTCCCTTCCAGCAACAGAACCATATTAGAGCTTGAAGAACTAAACAGCCTACCCCAAGCTCCCTGCAGTATGAGGCCACCCCTAACGACAGATAAAAGCTGAGATAAGATTGTGGCCATCCCAGGCACATTGCACAGGCCACCTGGGGAGCCCTGAATGTTGTTTCAACATTCCCCACATCTTACCCTGTCGTAGGTGCACGGGGAACAGAAAGATCCCTTGGGGGTTTCCTTTTCTTTCCTTTGGGCCAGCCCCCTTTCTTCTTCTGCAAAAGAAATATCACAAAGGAAAACCTCAAGAGTGTGTATAATGACTTGCCATGCTTGAATCACATATGCCACAATAATGACAGTACACCAACAGCATCCTCTCTGTGCTCCCCACAGATAGCTTTACTCTCCTAGGACCTATGCAGGGTGGGGATGATCATCCCTCTGAAGTTGAGGAAACTGAGGCATGGAGAGATGCAATGACTGCCCCAGCACTACCCAGCAGATGTAGGAGCCAGGACCTTCCCTCCTGTCCAAGCTGCAGAATGGTCACCAGGCAAAATCAAGAAAGCAACCCAAGGTTGAAGTTCTACGTTCATGGAGATGGGACCAAGCCTTGGCACTGGGGGCTGGGTGTAGGGGGCAGAGGATTGACATCTGAGCTGGGCTGACACTCAGCCTGGGTTCCCATCTCAGCTCCTGCCACTTACCTGATGTGTGGGCTTTGGCAAGTTATTAACTACCCGTGCCTCAGTTTCCCCACTTGCAAAATGAGGATCATAATAGTCCCTACCTTGTGCATTGCAGTGCGGATTCAGTATTAATATCCATGCAGTTCTGAGAAGAGAGCCAGGCACTGAGTAAGTGCTCAGTAAGTGCAGGCTGTTATGATTGTATGCAGAACCCTCTCCCACTGCAGCCAGCTCTCAGGAGGGAAATCCAAGCTGCCCGCTCACTCTCCCATCCATTTCACTTCCTGGTTCATCAACAGTGACTGAATCCTGTGTTGAGGACCCCTTGCCATGCTCGGAGGCTAGAGGGCTGAAAGACACAGCCTTGCCCTCAGGCGGCTCACAGTCTAATGGAAGAGGCTAATCGGATATAAATATTTGCAACAATTCATTACAGGAGATGGTATTGCAAAATGACAGCCTGAATGTCCCTGTATCAGGGCTCAGTTTCAAATTTTCCTGAGCCAAATACACACATGTGACAAAAATGGTGGCAAATAATCAAAATGTGGCCGTAACCACCTCTGTTTCAACTGTTTTAGCCTCCAGGTTTCAGAGCTCCTTCTCAGACATGCCCATTTTGGCTTTCCCAGGGCCAGGAGGTACAAAGCAAGTCAGTGGCTCAGCAGGGTGGCACTGCCACGGGCAGGCCAGATGTGCTGGGGGCTGGACAGTGCTGGTCAGGCCACATACAGGTCAAGACAGCAAGGGCTTAAGGAGCAGGAGGGCGGAGGTGAGGCCAGGCAGAGACAAAGGGCCAGGGCAGCAAGCATGTGTGTTAACGAGATAGAGCTGCAGAGGCCAGCCCAGCACCAGGCACACAGCCCTGAACCAGGCACACAGCCCTGAACCAGGCACACAGCCCTGCACTAGGCACAGCTCAATGAATGACATTTTCACTTGCTGACTCCTATGCATAGACTATGGTGACCCATGGAGTCTGAAAGTGGATGAGGACAATGTTTTCAGCACCCTGGAGAGCTCCCAAGGCCCTAGGCTGGTTCCTATTTCATCTAGTAAATACTGAAAACAACCACTATTGCTATAGTTTGAGTTCACCAGGGGCTTTCACATGCACACATTCCTGAATGTGTCTCATGTTCCCCAGCTGAAGTGAATATTATCATCCCATGCCACAGGGGGACATTCAGAAAGACAATGCCACTTGGCCACTAAGCAGCAGTACCCATGGCACCTGCTGATGGAGACCCCATAACTGGCTGGGGTCAAGTGGGACATGGGCCAGGTCACCTCTGCCCAGATCACGGCAGCCACCTTCTCTTCTTTTTCTGCTCAGCTTCTCAGCTGTGGCACACACAAAAATTTTTTTTAATTGGAGGAAATATTTTAATACTATTTTAGTGTAATTCTCCATATTCTAATATTATAAATCAAAAGTCAAAATAAATGTGCTTATTTATGACCATCTTTGGCCCTTTGTTTCAGCTACTTTATTTAAAAAAAATCCTTCCTGAGTGTTTTCTTGGTTTGCCCAGAAACCATAGTTACTGAGACAAAAGGACTTGGGAAACCTGCAGGGATATTTTTCTCTGCAGCTTTTTGTTCTTGAGTTTCTCATGTACGATTTATACCAAGTTTCCTCTGCCCTAAATAGAGCCACGTAGACAGGGAGCTCATCTTCAGTACGGGGTGTTACTACGTGAAAAACCACCCACTTGAGTACCTCAGTTGAGAGAAAAAGGGAAGGCAGAACAAAATTGATCAAACAAAGACTAATTTAAAAAAAAATAAAGACAGTGGGAAAACTCCATTTTAACAGGATTCTTGACCAGCAGAGACCTTCTACACTCAAATTGCAACAGCCAGTGAATTTTGGACATTTGGCTTTATAAACGGGATTTTATTTTACAAAGAAAACCTCTTTTGGGAGGCAGCAGGATGTAGCAGAAAGCACCGGGGCTTGGACGGCAGCTCTGGGCTTGCCCCCAGCTCTGGCAATTTGTTCTGAAAGCCCCTTTACATCTGCGGCTCCCACCTGCAAAGCAGCAGAGAGTGGCGATGGGTGAGCAAGCTAATGTGTGCCAAGGGCCCAGCGCACGGCAGACACCCAATGCATGTCTCTTTCTCTGTCTTTCAGGAAGGGAAAAACTCAGTACAAACCGATACACACAAATCTACAAGGTCGTTGAGCTAGTCTCAAAGAGAAAAATACTTTAGTTTTTGCAAATTATCATGTCATTCATTTGGGAACCAGAGCCACGCTTGGATGATCATTATAATCATGGTCAGGAAATGGCTTGTGGCCTCTGTGGGTTTTACAAATAGTTTTCCTAGGAAAGTCTAGATGCTGGCTTTTCTAGGCGGACAATGATTTTGTCAAGGGCATGCAGGAGTCCCCCTCTTTTAACAGTGAGGATGTTTATTACAAGACAACACATGGTTCTAGACACCATAAGAAAGTTAAACTGTTAAAGGTTGGGTTCCCACCTTTAGATATGATGCTCCTGATTTAAATTAGGTTTCTAGTTCATTTATTTCTGAAATAAACTAATACTATGTTATGGACTGGATTGCATCTCCACAGAATTTATATGTTGAAGCCCTAACCCCTCATGTGACTATATTTGGAGATAGGGTCTTTAGGAGGTAATTAAGATTAAATGAGGTCATCAGGGTGAGGCTGTAATCCTATAAATAGGACTGCAGCCTTATAAGAAGAGGGAGAGAGAGGGATCTTTCTCTCTCTGCCACATAAAGACACAGCAAAAAGGCAGCTAGCTGTCTGCAAGCCAGGAAAAGAACACTCATCAGAGTCCGACCACCCTGATCTTGAACTTCCAACCTCCAAAACTGAGAAAATAAAATGTCTATTGTTTAAGCCACCCAGTCTACAGCATTGTATTATGGCAGCCCCAGAAGACTAAGACACTGCATAAGAGGTACTTCATTATTAGACACCAATAGCACCACCTGGCCTAATTTCTCATCTCAACTTTAACCAGGTTTGCAGCCCCAGAGCTGAAGGGAGAGCTTAAAATGTTGAGTGACCGTGCAGGGTGGTGGTCAAAGCATGCATTCGGGAGGCAGACTGTGGATTCAAGTCCCAGCTCCATATCCTGGCTGTGAAGCCTTGAGCACATCACCTCACCTCTCTGTGCCCAGTGTCCCCTTCCGAACAGTGGAGATACCAGTTCTTACCTCACTGGCTGGGAGGATGCGTAGGTGTGAGCTCTGAGGCAGGTGCTGGAGCACAGGAGCTCTTGGTTGGCTGTTACTGAAGTCAGCTCTCTTCCATCCTGATCCTGCTCCACCACCCTCCGCGTGTGTGACCTTGGGAAAGTCATTAGTCCTTTCCGAGTCCATCTCTGCCTGGAAAGTAGGACTGGCTTGTTGTGAAGGTTACACAGGGAAGATCTATGCAAAGGGGGAGGCTTTCCATTGCTTAGGACTGAGCTCTAGCTCTAAAAAGAGGAAAGGCCCGAGTTAAGCTTGTCACATACTCTCTGTGGCTGGGGCAGACACTGCTGCCAGTCGTCTCCCCAGTATCCATCCTGCCCTTCTTCATTAGGAATCGAACCCTGGCTTTTTGATGGACACACAGCCACCTGGGACAAATACATTTCTCAGCCTCTCTTGCAGCAAGGTGGGTCCATGTGACTAAGTTCTGGCCAATAAGATTAAAATGAAGTATAGTATGCAACTTCTGGAACATATTCATAAAGGGAGGGCATCTGTTGTCACCCCTGCCTCCTTCCTGCTGGCTGGAATGCAGACATGAGGGCTGGTGCTCAGCAGCTAAGTTGGACCATGAGGCAGCATGCTAAGGATGGCAGAGCAGTGAGATGTAGGAGCCTGGGGCCCTGCTGATGGGGGTACCTCAGCACTAGCCCTGAACCACCTGCCTTCAGATGTCATTCACATAAGAAAGAAACTTCTATTGTCTAAACCACTATTATCTGGGCAGTTTTTCGTTTTGTGCAGCTGAGCCTGATTCTAACTGACACGGAGTTACTGCTTGTTTTTGGTATTTCTAAGTAGACCCTGGTCATCTCTCACCTGAGCTATTTAGAACAAGAAGGTGGAAAAAAAAACCCAAACACTTTTGTTGTGCAGTTATTATGAACCAGACCCTTAGGTAGGTGACAGTTATCATTTAGTCTTCAGAAATTCCTTTAAAGTAGGCAGTGTCATCCCCATTTTACCAAGAAGGAATGGAGGCTCACAGATTCAACATGCCTCGCACGAGGTGTCACAGCCAGGAAGTGGTGAAGCTGGGGTCCCCATGCCCATCCACCTGCTTCCGGAGCCCGTCCTCTTCCAGCTGTAGTCCCCACTGGTTGCCTCTGCTCAGGCCTCATCAGCTGCCTCTCCCAGAAGGAGAATGGGTCAGGGCCACTGCCCACGTGAGAACTGCCCCCCATACCCCAGACACTTCACCAGCAGCCCCAAACTTCCTGGAGTGGTTAGGTTCAGGAGCTAGAACCTCTAAGCTCAAATCCTGCTCTGTTGCTTACTGTGTGATCCTGGGCAAGTTCCCTGAGTTCTCTGTGTCTCAACTTTATCCCTGTTGAAAAGTGGGGATAAAAATACCAACCTCACAGGGTTGAGAGGATTAGAAGAGACAATGCACAAGACAGCCTGGCCCGGAGCTCGGAGCACAGAAAATGCTAAGTGTGTAGCTGTTGTCGCTCTTGTCATGACGCCAGCACAGCCTGTGAGGCCCTCTGTGCCTGGCCCTGGGACTGCACTTGCCTTTGGCTCCTTTGGGTCCCCCTGGTTGGCCAGCACGACGCACTGCATGGGCAGAGATGCCAGGTCCTGGCAGTGGATCTGGATGACGGAGCTCCCGGGGAGCAGGTCGCACGTCCCATTTGGAGGTGGGAGAAGGAACTCTGAGGGCACTAAAACCGCAAGAAATGGCCTTATATAGTCAGAGACATTGAAATCACCACCACCCCACAGTCTGTCTAGCATAGGCACTCCCTGTATGTAGATGGGGATACTGAGGTGCAGGGAAGTAGACTGATGGCCCAGAATCACACAGGCAGGAAGAGGCCAGGCGAGGTTTTGTACCCAGGTCTCCTGGCTGCCAGCCCCCAGATCTGTCCCCTACACCACATGCCCCAGCTGTGGCTGTTCACGCTGAGGGGGAAGGTAACAATTCTCAAGGTACCCTCCGCAAATGTGACCCCATCTGTGCCCCATCCCCTTACTTAATAAGCCACAATGCAGAAAACACTTCCCTGCCAAACCATTCCAGACACCAAGGCACCCCAGAGTAAGGAAAAACTGTAAGGAATCCATGGACTTTCCTCTCACTTCCTGGGAAGAGGAAATGTGGCAAATAGTGACAACTTTGATCCAGCGCTCCACAACTATCCTGGCCTGTCTGCTTTCCTGTATCCACTTGGCCAGCCTGGTCCAGGCCTTGTAATTCATCGCTCAAACTCCTATTTTTTTTAATGGAATTTTTGTTTTGAATCATAACTTGTGGGAATGGCTCAGAACTCAGGGGGTACCCAGGTGGTGACGGTAAAAGGTAAAGCCGGCCCTGCCCTGGTCCTGCAGCACCCAGTCCCCTCCCTGGAGGCAACCTCCATCAGGGGACTCTGTGTGCCTTCCGGAGCTAGTCTGTGCATTTACGAACACTTGTGTCCCCCCATCCCCAAAATGGCAAACTAGTCACATCGAGCCTCACTTGCTTCTTTCACTGACGATGTGTCTTGGAGCCCTTGACACCAGGACATTTAGAGCCACCGCACTTTTTGTTGAAGGCTGCACCATATTCCACTGTGCAGATGATCCATGGTGCATTTAGAAGCCCCAGTAAGGAATGCGAGGTTATTCCTGGTCTTTGCACGCAGTGGGTACTCTGGGAACTGGGTTGCTGGGTCAAAGGGCTGGACCATTTCACCCCCACCAGCAGTCTGGGCCCACAGGCGAGTCCCACCACCTCCCTCTCTGCTCACACCCATTTATGGCTCCATCTGCCTTTGGCATGAAGTCCATGCCCCCGAGCCTGGCATTTGAGGCTCTGAGAGGCTGGATCTCACTTTTGCTGCAGCCCCACACTCATCTGACTAATATAACTGACTCCAAAAGGTGGTGATCAAAACAGACAATGATCAGGCCCTTTGCATATATTGTCCCATTTAATCTTCACCTTGACCCCTATTACCATGGTGACATTCACACACATTTTACAGATAAAGATGTGAGTGCACGTAGATTAGTGACTTCCCAAATGTCAACAGCAGGGCAGGGGCAGATGGGACCCTCCTCCTCGGACCTGTTCTTTCCATCTCCCCAGCCACCTCCCAACAAGTAGAAATCCTCTCCCATCCAGCACAGAACAAATGCAGATGCCCTCACCTCAGTGGGACCAGCCCCAAATCTCCCCTGCCTTGACCCCCTTTCCAAGGGTCCTGGCACAGCTGGGCAGCAGGGAGGAGCCCATTTGGTGGACACCCTCGGTTGATTCATTTATTCAGTCGACATGCATAAGCACCAGGGTCTGACAGTGTGCCAGCCCCGGGTGGGCCTGCAGAGACAATGGTAGGCACAACAACACAGCCTTCAGGGAGCTCTCAGTCAGCACCAAGTCTTGGTCCCACAGAGGGCAAGGCCATGTGATCACTTTGCCTAACACCCTTGTTTGAATTAGGGGTAAACCAAGGCTCAGGAGTGCTCTACGACTTGCCTGAGATCTCCAGTCCAGAGAGAGTTGGCGCCTGCCCTGGAGCCAAGGCCTCCAGACTGGCTGGACAGTGCAGTGGTCACACCTATGACTCAGGCAGGTCATCTAGCTTCAGAGCCAACTCTGCCACCTGCCAGCCCTGACATCTGTGCCTCAGTTTCTTCAAAACGGGGCTACTAAGAGGGGAGTCACTGAGGATTGACTTGCTGTTACAGTGCCTAGCACCCAGGAGGCAGGCAGTAACTAAGAGCTACTGGTTATTTTAAAATAACCCTGACATTAATGTCAAGATCTGTGTTGGAACAGGAGAAAGGTCTCTGAGTTAAACTTCGGGCCAGAATGCAACATGTCACGACAGAAACACTCGAGCCAGGAGTAAATTACACAGTTTTCACTGAATTATCCCACAAGCTCAGCAAATGGGATTTTCTGCATAATGGAAGGGTCTGGACAGAACCTGAACCTTTCCAGCGTCAAGTTCCACGTCCGCACGAATGGCGCCTAAGTGCTGACACCCACGACCTGGGTTCGAATCCCGTTTACGCCACTAACAACCCGTGGGTCCCCACTCATGTCACTGAACGCCTTGGGTTTCTCATTGGGAGATGGGCAGTGCCACCCCGGGTCGCCGCGGGCGTTCCACAGGACACGTGAGCGCAGGTTCGCTAAGCAGGAGGCCGAGAGCGCCCCCCCCACCTGCTCTCAGGGGCAGAGTCGCCCGTCACCGCGCGTCCCCGTCTGCTCCCAGCCGCGGCGGGCCCGGACTTGCAGCCGGCTCCGGAGCCCGGGCCGCGCCTCCTTCAGCACTGGCGGCCGGGGACCAGGCCCGAGTCACGCCCCGACCCCGTCGCGGGGAGACCCCCCACCCCCGGGCAGCGGGGCGCGCGCGACAGAGGGGGCGGGGGACGCAAGTCCAGCCACTGACCCGCAGCCTGGCCGCCGTCCCGCTG
>NW_007728224.1:305048-320738 GCF_000696425.1 Galeopterus variegatus
TGGGCGGGGCTAGGCGAGGCCAGCGGGGCGGGGCCAGCGGGGCGGGGCCAGCGGGGCGGGGCTAGGCGAGGCCCGGCAGCCCTGCCCGGGCGGCCTGTCGCGGGGCCTGGTCGCTGTGCCCCCCGCAGTTATATAAGTGCTCCTGGGGGCGAGGAGCTCGCCTCTTGCATTATTCATGCGACTTTAATATTTTCAAATCACACAAGAGTACGTGACACATGATCACCGTGGCGAAGTTAGGAAATTCAGAGCGGCCCCTCCCTGGAAATCCTCTTCCGAGCCTCCTTGGTGCACCTTCTTTACATGAAAACAGCCAAAGTATAATTTAACGGCAGTTTTAAACATTTAGAAACAGCCACGAGCTCTGCCCCCTCCTTCCAATGGCAACGCTGCCGTGTTTGCACAGTCCCCGTCTGCTGCAGGGGACACGATGGCAGTGCTGGGGTCCCCACACTCTCTGGGGGTGTCATTTTTGAGGTTGCCTACAGCACCGTCCCCGGAGCCAGACGGTCTGGGTTCCTCAGCCCGTCTCTGCTGGGTGACCTTGGGCCGGTTACTTCACGTCTCTGAGACTCAATCTCAACTGTCTGTAAGTGGAGATAACAGTGCTGTTAGATAAGAAGATCGTGGGATTAATGCGTTAATATTCCTAAAGTACATAGGGAGCTCTCAACAAATACGTTAGCTATTAGTACTGAGGTCATCTGCATGTACCAAGGATAGTGGGCGCCAAGCATGTAATAACTCAATTTGGTCTTTTCTTATTCACCCAAAGCTCCCCACTTCATTCCCTTGTTTTCCCTTTTTTTTTTTTTTTTTTTTTTTTTTTGTCCTTTTTTTGAGACCGGCCTCACCGCGCTCAGCCAGTGAGCGCTGTGAGCGCACGGGTCATCCCTGTATAGGATCCCAACCGGCAGCGGGAGCGCTGCTGCGCTCCCAGGGCCGCACTCTCCCGAGTGCGCCACGGGCTCGGCCCACCTTGTTATCTTTTTTAACCCACCAACATCTTCAGCAAATAAGTCATTAAAGCTCTCTGTACCTCAGTTTCTCCCTCTGTAGAATGGAGGCAGTATCAGTAGCACCTGCCTCCCAGGGGTGTGTGAGGATTAAGGGAGGTGCTGTGCAGGTGAATGTACGTAACTGCTGGAGCACCACGCCCAACGTGGATGACCTGGCCAGGGAGGACATAACCAGCTGCTCTTATCACAGTGTGTCCAGTGCTCACCAGGAAGCCCCAGGGCTGAGCCAACCCGGGCTGGGACTCCGGGGCAGGAAAGGAGCCCAAAGGTCTCAAGAACCAACCCTCTTTCTTCAGGGAGGAAACTGAGTCCTGGGGAGGGAAAGCAGCTTACTCAAGTGAAGCTCCTTGCACCTCACCATGCAGCTCTCAATTCAGTGCAACAAATACATGCCGAGATCCACCTCCTTAAAAAATGAGTGAAAAATATTTCCTGAAAATAAATCCTTGAGAATAGCTAGAAAATTAAAAACAAACAAACACATAAGAATATTCAAATGAGACTGACATCTTCATACATCAGAACATACATAAATCCATTGGAATCTAATCAGTATGGAATTGGTATAGAAATGGACAGATAGATGGGTGGGACAGAAGATGGAACCAGAATTAAATCCAGAATATGCGTAGGTTAATTTATGACAAATACAGTGGGCCCTCTTGCATTCGTAGGTTCTACATCCACGGATTCAACCAACTTCGATGGAAAATATTAAAAAAAATTTAAAAACCAATACAACAATAAAAATAATACAAAAAGAAAACCAATACAATTGTTTACATAGCATATACATTCTATTAGGTATTATAAGTAATCTAAAGAGGATTTAAAGTATATAGGAGGATGTGTGTAGATTATATGCAAGTACTATGCCATTTTATGTCAGGGACTTGAGCTTCCATCAATTTTGGTATTGGGGGTCCTGGAACCATCCCTCCCCACGATACAAAGGGACGACTGTATAATAGTTCAGTTCAGCAAAAAAGAATGAATTAATAATAAATACAGCTGGTAACTGGCAGCTGGTAACTGGTAAAAGGGGAAAAAATGAACTCTAGTCTTATTCCAAATACAAAAATGCATTCTAGACAAAGACCTAAATATAATAAACAATAAATGTCTTGTATGAAGGCTTTGAGATCCCAACAGTATGCTTATCTAGATATATTCGACTGATACCCCCTCTCAGACTAAAATATGGAGATGGAATATTATTTACAATAAATTTAAAATGCCTTTCTGAAACTCACAGAAAAATGCGGGGAAATACCCAAGGACCATGTCTCCCCACAAAAAGGGGAATAATCAGCCCAAACCAGAGTGGGTACGAACATGGAAATCCGGGCTCCATTGGGTACAACCACCTACATGAAGACCTTCAAGTTGGAGGGACTCATACGGATAAAGAGGACCAGGGGAAAAATCTCTCTCTGCTGCCTCTGGGTGCAAAAACATAAAAAAACAAAAAGTCTTTCTTGAGAATTTGTAGCCAGAGGACTGCTTCAATGTGTATTTGAGGTTCAAATTTATACTACCTCCAAGGTCAAGAATCCTCACCCATGAAACTAAGTTAAAATAGTTACAGGTTGGTAGCACCCTCTGGAGCCCAGAAGAAGCAAATGCCAATGCTTTCTGGAGAAAAGCCTTCTCCCCAGCCCTAGCCCATCACCATCTACCATATCGGAGCTCATAATTAAAATTACCCAATACATGAAGAAATAACTCAATGTAAGTGTGAGTCAGCAGAATAACTAACAATAGATTTTGATCCTCAAGCATTTCTGATAGTAGATACATAAGTCACAGAGTAAAAATAATCATGCATAAACATGTTTAAAGAAATAAAAGATCAAATGAAAAAAAGTTCAAAGTCGAACGACATGACCAAGAAGATTTGAAAAAGAACCAACTAAAACATCCCGTAATAAGAAACATAATAATTGAAAAACAGACCTCAGTATACCAAGCAGCATAAATAAAAAGAATCTACATATAAATTTATCAGATAAAATAAAAAGACATCAAAGAGAAATCACAGAAGCAACAAAAAAGACAGACATTCTACAGAATAATAAAAATGACTATATTTCATCAATTTTAAGACGTATATTTTCCTATGGTGTAACATGTCTGAAATTGGGTCTAATTTTATCATCGATGGAGTCTTACAGTTACAACTGACAGAGTTTTTATTTCTTACTGGTAATAGAATAATGGTGGATTGTATATTTGATGGTGTCTTGTGAACATTTATGAATAAAATATGGAAGACTGGCCACAGACTTGTCAACAGCAGCCATGGAAACCCAAAGACAGAGAACTAATGTATTCAAGGAGCTAGAGAAAGTGAAAATAAAAATAGAGAGTTGGGCATTTCTGTTTCTGTCCATGAGGAAAACTGGACAAATTATATGAAAAAATGGTTTTCAGATACTGGACAACAGACAAAGCAGAACAGTGATCCCTGAAAGAAGAAAACACATACGGTGTGCTCCAGGGTCACCTGTATTCCTGCCGAGAGGCACTTTCCCAGCTGTGATGCAGAAAGAGGAACCGGAGCAGAGCATGGTAGATCTGCTGAGTTGAGGAGAGAAAGAAGGGGCAAGGAGCCAAGGCAGGTGGGATTTGAGAAGCATAGTACTGGACAGGAGGGAACCATGTATAGAAAGAGCTCTTGAGCTCTGCATTGGGGTCCTCTTGAGTCTCTTGGATAAACACTAAGCCAAGCATATATTGGGTGAAACTTCTTGAGTTCAGGCAAAGAAAGCTAAAAAGGAGTAAAAAATTAAATAACTATTGGATCTCTTACAACAGAGTGGAAAGACCCTGTTAAATCCCCATGACACTCAGTAGAGACCCCAGAATGGCCATGCTTTAGTTGTAGGGCTGATCTAGGGCTAATGTAAAAACAACCCTAGAACCCAACCTAACGAAGATTAAAACTAAGCTTCCAAAGCATCAGATTGATCTGCAAGTAAATTAGCCTTCTGACGGAAGAGAGCCAAACATTCTTTAAAGGAAGAAAACAAAGACTAAACACTCAGCGATATCATATTCACAATGTTCAGCATCCATTAAGAATTTCTAGACAAATGAGGAAACATGAAAGTGTGAACATAACTAGGAAAAAATAAGTTAATAGTAAAAGAATGAGATATGACAGAAATGATGGAATAGGCCCTCAAGGACCTAAGAGAAGTTATTATTAGTATGCTTCAGAATATAGAGAAAAACATGAAACGAGTGATGAGATACAGTAAGACAAAACAGAGAACCAAATGGAAGTTCTAGAACTGAAACATAAAATCAGAAATGAAAGATTCATTGGATGGGCTTCTAAGAAGATTAGACTTTGCAGAAGAAAAAAATAGTGAAAATATATTATTAGAAAGATTTGAAAATGAAGTACAGAAAAAAGATGGAAAAAATGAATAAGTCTCAGTGACTTGTGGGTTATATTTAATTAGTCCTGAAAGAGGTATGGCAGAAAAGAATATTTGAAGAAATAGTGACCCCTCCAAATTTTTAAATTTGATTAAAATTATAAACAGAAAGATCCAAATGGCTCAACAAACCACAAAGAGCACACACGCACACACACACACACACACTGTAATCTACACCAATGCACATCTTACTCTAATTGCTGGAAATCAAGAATAAAGAAAATAATCTTAAAAGCGCCCAGAGAAAATATTACCTAGGACATTAGAAAGTCTTATAACTAAGTGGGGTTTTGTCATCAAAAAATAGATTCCAGAAATAGACCCACATATATGTGATCAATTGATTTTTGATAAAGGTACAAAGAAAATTCAGTAGAGAAAGGACAGTTTTTTTAACAAATGGTGTTGGAACAATTGGATATCCATATAAAAATTTAATTTTGATGTATACCTTGATCTATATATGAAAATTACCTTGAAATGCATCATAGACGTAAATGTAAAAACTAAAACTATAAAACTTCCAGAAAAATACATGTGAGAGAATTGTATGGCCTTGGGTTAGGCAAAGATCTCTTACATACAACACCAAAAGCATGGGACATTGTTAAATCAGTGAAAAGAAAACCACAGACTGGGAGAAATGACATGATTATATAAATATGTATAAAAACTCAAAATGCTCACAACTCAATGTTAAGAAAACAAACAACTCAATTAAAAATTGGTCAAAAGATTTGAATAAACACTTCACTAAGAAGATATACAAATGGCAAATAAGCACGTGAAAAATTGTTAATCACGCATCTGGTTACATGGATGTATACATGTGTCAAGTATTATCTGTGTTTTATGTATGTGCGGTTTATTCCATATCAAGTTTACCTCAATAAAGTTATCACAAAAAGAAAAAAATATATAATTGACAGTTTTATGATGTACTTTTGGATTTATAAGAAACATAGAAGCAAAGTAGACGATGACGGCGCAAAGGAAAGAGTGGGGAAGTGAGGGGTGAGGTCGTGAAGTTCTTATGTTACTTGGGAAATGGTATATTTTGTACGAATTTGATTGTAATAAACTAAAGACTGTAATAAACTAAATTTGATTGTAATAAACTAAATTTGATTGTAATAAACTAAATTTGATTGTAATAAACTAAATTTGATTGTAATAAACTAAATTTGATTGTAATAAACTAAATTTGATTGTAATAAACTAAATTTGATTGTAATAAACTAAATTTGATTGTAATAAACTAAATTTGATTGTAATAAACTAAATTTGATTGTAATAAACTAAATTTGATTGTAATAAACTAAATTTGATTGTAATAAACTAAATTTGATTGTAATAAACTAAATTTGATTGTAATAAACTAAATTTGATTGTAATAAACTAAATTTGATTGTAATAAACTAAATTTGATTGTAATAAACTAAATTTGATTGTAATAAACTAAATTTGATTGTAATAAACTAAATTTGATTGTAATAAACTAAATTTGATTGTAATATTATAAATCCTAGGCCAACCAGTAAAAAAATAAAACAGAGGTATAGCTAATAAGTTAAGGGGATATAAAATGGGATTCTAAAAGCACTTAATCCAAAACAAAGAAGAGCAAGAGAAAAGAGGAATAAGGAACAGGTGGGAAAAATAAAAAACAAATACCAACATGGCAGCCTCTGATCCACCATGTTGACAATCACATTAAAAGTAAATGGATTAGCCACTCCATGTGAGAGGCTGTCAGACACAGAAGTAGAAAGAGCCAAGAGATGTTCTGTCTACAAGAAACTGACTTCAACTATTCACATGGGTATAAATGGCTCTAGGAATATCTGTAATTACAGTCTGCATAGATGAATGAGTTGGTTGGTTAAGTCAGAAAGTATCAGGTTGGATAAAAATACAAATCAAAAATGTGTGCTGTTTTCAGGAGACTCACCCGAAGCATGAGGAGGACACAGGAAGGTTGAAAGTCAGGATGGAAAAAGATACGTGAAGGAGAAGAAAGCTTCAGTAGCTTTTAATATTGGGCAAAATAAACTTTAGCTTAAGTCATCATTAGTGTGAAGAGGTTTTACTACCAAATAATGAATTCACCAGGAAGAGGTCACAATTCTAAAATATAACAACAAACATATAAGCAACAAAAATATAAAAAACGAAGACAGAGAACTAGAAGAAGAAGTTGACAAATTCATTATCTTAGTGGGGCATTTTAATATACTTCTGTAGAGGATTCTTAAAGCAAATGTACTTCACAGGGCCCGGTTTTCCAAAGCCTTGCAGTTTCAAATATTGACCTTGTGGAGGACAGGAAATTTTCTTCAGGCTATAAAGTCTCTGGTGTAAGATAAAGATTTGTGGCACGGCAAGGTTGCTGGCTCTAGGACAGACTAGTTACTGGTTGATAGGTGTAGATACTGGGAAGCTGCTGGAGGGAGAAGGGATGTTTGCTAAGATCTAGCTTTTGTTGGTAGATCACTTAATTGCCTTAATGGAATGTCATCTGACTGGTTTCACTGAAAGTTACCAGCCTATACTGTTAAACTATAACCCCATCTATGTTCTCTTCCTGTAACTTCCTGGTCTGGAAAATAAATGCACAAAGAAAACCCCAATTCGGGGTTAATTACTCAAGGAAGGGATGCCTCTCGCTTGAGCGTTCCCAAGGGAAGTTAATCACTTCGGGGCTTCTCACTGCTCAGAAGAGATGGGCTTTGAGTAATCCTTTACAGCTCCATCACCCAGGGGAACTGGGGTGACAAATCCGTGGGGGGCAAAGCAACATATTTCTAAATTTTTTTTTTTTTTGTCTTTTTGTCTTTTTTCCGTGTCCAGCAACGGATCACAACCCTCAGTGTTGCCCCCGTACCGGACTGGGGACCGGCGACGGGATCGCAAGCCTCGGTGTTGCTCCCGCGCCTCGCTCAGCCAGTGAGCGGGAGCCGGTCTGTACGTGGGATCCAAACCCTCGGACGGGAGCGCTGCCGTGCTTCCCAAGCGGCGCACTATCCAGTGCGCCACCGGGCCGGCCCCTAAATTTTTTTATTGTTGTAAAATATACATGACATAAAATCTGCCATTTTAACCATTTTAAGTGTACAGTTTAGTGGCATTAAGTACATTCACATTGCTGTACAGCCATCACCACCATCCACCTCTAGAGCTTTTTGTCACTCCAAACAGAAACTCTGTCCCCATTAAACACTGACTCCCCCAGCCCTGACACCCACCCCTCTACTGTCTCTCTCTGTGAGTTTGCCTTCTCTAGCAACCTCACGTAAGTGGAATCATAAAATGTTTGTCCTCTTTGACCGGCTTATCTCATTCCCCATAATGTCGTTCATCTTGTAGCATGTATCAAAATTCTTTCCTTTTTAAGGGTGAATAATATGCCATTGTATGCACGTATCACATATTATTTGTTCATTTATCCATCAATGGATACTTGCGTTGCTTCCACCTTTGGCTATTGTGCTAATGCTGCCACAAACATGAGTATACAAACACCTGTTCAAATTCCTGCTTTCACTTCTTTTGGGTATACCCAGAAGTGGAATTTATGGCGTGTGTGTTAATTCTATGTTTAATTTTTTGAGAAATAGCCATACTATTTTCCATAGCAGCTTCACTGTTCCATCCCCACCAACATGCACAAGGGTTCCAATTTCTTTACATCCTCACCAACACTTTTTATTTTATGTTTTTTTTCTTATAATAGCCGTTGTCTAAATCTGTGTGGCCTGCTATAACAAAAATACCATAGTCTGTGTAATTTGTAAACAATAGAGCTTATTGTTCACAGTTCTGGAGGCTGGGAAGTCCAAGATCAAGTTGCCATCAGATTCCGTGTCTGGTGGGGGCTTGCTCTGCTGCATAGAGGATCCCCTCTTGCTGTGTCCTCACAAGGCAGAAGGGGCAGACAAGCTCCCTTGGGCCTCTTTTATAAGAATACTAATCCCATTTATAGGACAGAGCCCTCATGACCTAATTACCTCCCTAAAGGCCCAATCTCTTATTACCATCACATTGGGGATTAGGTCTCAACGTACTAATTTTGGAGGGACACAAACATCCAAACCATAGCAGCCATCCTAATGGGTGTGAAGTGTCAATATACCTCTTTAATTGCTAGATCAAAGAGTAAAAAAGAAATTGGTAAGGAAAGACAAGATTTGAACTACACAACTAATGAACTTGATTAAATGAACATATATAGAATCCTTCACCTCCCATATAAAGAACACTTATAATTTAAAAAAAGATGCCCAGCTGCCAAAAAACAAACAAATAAACAAAACGAACAATAAAAACAAGTAAAAAGATACTGTTAGGGTTGGCAGTTTAGCCCAGTTGGTTAGAGCATGCTGCTGATAACACCAAGGTCTAGGGTTTGATTTCTGTATCTGCTAGCAGAAAAAAATAAAAAAAGAAAAGAAAAGAAAAGAAAACATAGAGCTGAATGATCCACTGATCTAAATACATATGACATTTAAAAAGATATCATTTATAATAGCAAAACAAAATTTACTGAAAAAATAAATTTATTGACACACATGTAAGACCTTTATGCAGAAAGTTATAATTCCGTACTGAAAGGTTTATAAGAAGACCTAAATAAATAGAGGGAATCATAAATGGGGGAACTGGATCTTGTGAAATGTCATCTCTCTCGAAATTGTGTGTAGATTCAGTACAATTCCAATCAAAATCCAAACACGGTTTTTTTGCAAGAGTTGCCAAGCTAATTCTAAAATACGTGAAAGGGAAAAGGACTAAGAATAGGTTAAATACCCTCAAGAAGATAAACAAGATGAGGGAACTTACTGTGACAGAGAGCAAGACCTGTTATAAACCTAAAGTAGTGATGACAGTGTGATAGTGGCACAGAGGGAGACACAGAGACAAATGGAACAAAATAAGCAGACCATGCATGTGCAGAAACTTGACATATGTCACAGGTTGAACTGCAATTCACTGGGAGAAAGGATGGAGTTTTAAATAAGTGATGCTGAAACAACTGGTTATTCCCACAAGGGAAAAAAATGAAATGGGATCTCTAGTTCTTACTGTACATAAAACTCAGTTCTGGTGGCATGAGTTCTCAAAATGAAAAAGTAAAGCTTTAAAACATTTATGAGGGAATATGGGGGAATATTTTTATTGCCTTGACATAAGGAAGAATTTCTTACACAAAACACAAAAAGCACGGGCCGGCCCGGTGGCGCACTGGATAAGTGCACCGCTTGGGAAGCGCGGTGGCGCTCCCGCCCGAGGGTTCGGATCCCACATACAGACCGGTTCCCGCTCACTGGCTGAGCGAGGTGCGGGAGCAACACCGAGGGTTGTAATCCCGTTGCCGGTCCCCGGTCCGGTACGGGGGCAACACTGAGGGTTGCGATCCGTTGCCGGACACGGAAAAAGACAAAAGACAAAAGACAAAAAAAAAAAAAAAAAACACAAAAAGCACAAGTCATAAAAGGAAACATTGAAAAAAATGATTATAATAAAAGCAGTATTTCTATCCATCCCAAAGGAAGCCATAATAATACAAAATGACAAGCCCTTAACTGAAAGAAGATATATGCAGAACATATACCCAACAAAGCATTAATATCCAGAAGATATAAAGAATCCCTGAAAATCAACCAGAAAAAGACAATCCAATAGAAAATAGGCAATGTACATGGAAAGGCATGTCCATCAAAGAGAAAGTGTGACTAGCCAAACACACACAAAAAGCAGCTGAGTCTCATTAGTACTCAGAGAAATTCACAGCTAAGTTGCTCTGAGATGACATTGTACTTTCCCCAGAGCGGCCAAAATTTAACGGTGAACCCATACTATATGTTGGCAAAGATGTGGAGGGACTAGATTTCTTATAGACTATTGATTGGTGTCTTAGTCAGCTCTGGATTCCTATAGCAAATAACATAGACTTGGTGGATTAAATAACATGAATTTATTTCTCACAGTTCTGGAGACTAGAAGTCCAAGATCAGGGTAGTAGCATAGTAGGGTTCTGGCAAGGACTTTCTTACCGCTTTGTAGACCACCTGCACACTCCTTCACATTGTGGGGAAAGATCATCTCTCTTATGTCTCTTCTTATAAGGGCACTAATCCCACTGGCAGAGCTCCACCCTCATGACCTTATTACCTCCCAAAGATCCCACCTCAAATACCATAATCGAGTATTAGGGCTTCAACATATGAATTAGGGATGGATCATGAACATTAAATCCAGAGAAGTTGAGCAATACATTGGCATAAACATTTCAGAAAACTATTTTGTAGTATCTTGTAGAGGTGAAGATGTTCATGCCTCATGACCTAATTCCATTCCCACAGTATATACCCTAGAATAGTGGTTCTCAACCAGGAGAGACTTTGCTTTCCAGGGGTACATTTGTCACTGTCTGTAGACATTTCTGGTTGTCATATCTTGGAGGAAGGATGCTACTGACATCTATGGGGTAGAGGCCAGGAATGCAGCTATGCATTGTACAATGCATAGTACAGCCTCCCTCTGCAAAGAATTATCCTTTCCAAATATTAATAGTACTGCTATTGAGTAACCCTGCTCTAGATATATCTCTTTTTTTTGGCAGCTGGTAGATATGGGATCCGAACCCTTGACCTTGGTGTTATCAAAACTGTGTTTGTGGCGGCGCTCCCGCCAAGGGTTCGGATCCCACATACAGACCGGTTCCCACTCACTGGCTGAGTGAGGCGCGGGGGCAACACCGAGGGTTGCAATCCCGTTTCCGGTCCCCGGTCCAGGACGGGGGCAACACTGAGGGTTGCGATCCGTTGCCGGACACGGAAAAAGACAAAAAAAAAAAAAAAAGAAAAAAGAAAAAAACTGTGTTCGAACCAATTGAGCAAACTGGCTAGCCCAACTAGCCAGCCCAACAAAAATATCTTATCTGTGTGCATCAGAAGATACAAATGCAAATGTCCATGTGGCACAGTTCAAATAGATAAAAAAGAGTGTCTATTCACAGTTCAGCCACAGATCAAAAATAGATGCATTTTTAAAACTTGATATTGAGTAAAAAGTAAAATGGGGAAGAATATATAGAGGCATGACACCATGTATATAGAATTAGACAAAAGATAAACATGCACTTGGGAATAATGGTCACCAATTGGGGAAGGGCATATGGGACAAGGCTCATATTTTGTCTAAGTTGAACGCTGGGTCCAGCGATGTTTGTTTATTTTTTATTTCTTGAATGTAGTAAAACCTTGAAGTCATGTGTCCTAGGATAGCACACGTCCCTGTTTAACAATTAGTGATCAGATTCTGTCCTCCAGCCCTGTTCTCAAAAAGGGCAATCAAAATTTCTCACTGTCTGGGGGGATGGGGAAGGACAGAAATGGTAGTGTCATCTGGAGCTGTCTCAGGTCCATACAGAGCTCTTGTGCACAATAAATTTCACTGTCTTTTGTTCTGTGCCTTTTCTTTTTGAGGCAGTACGGACAGGAAACTGCCTTTTTTGGAAACCCCCTTACTGAGCTTTGAAGAATATATATGATACCTGTCTATCTATGTACCTAGATATATGTGTGTGTATATATATATATATATATATATATATATATAATTTGGCATTCTTGGAATATTTCATACTAAAAACATTTATTTTTTTGTCTTTTTCCGTGTCCGGCAACGGATCGCAACCCTCAGTGTCGCCCCCGCACTGGACCGGGACCAGCAACGGGATCGCAACCCTCAGTTCTGCTCCCGCGCCTCGCTCAGCCAGTGAGTGGGAACCGGTCTGTATGTGGGATCCGAACCCTCGGCAGGAGCGCCGCCGCGCTTCCCAAGCGGCGCACTATCGCAGTGCGCCGCCGGGCCGGCCCCTAAAAACATTTTTTTTCTAACAACAGAAACTTCTCTACTTAAAGGTATATTATGGGGTCATATTTGCCAGCCAGACCACTTTTTACTTCATTGTACTGTGAATATAGACAGCATAATAACTGTCCGACGAAACAGAATTTTCTTGTACTTGCAAGAAAATCTAGGATGTGGCATGTACAGTCTATCTGTCTTGGAGACTTTCTAACCAAGAACAACACTCAGAAGCTATATTAAAAAAGTGAGAGACATTTTGGCTGTATAAAGAGTTTGTTGTTTTGTGGCAAATATGCCAAAGTCAAGAGATGAGTGCCAGCTCTGAAAAAAGAACCTGAACGCTGATGGCAGGTGAAGGGATAGTTACTACGCAGAGCCCTAAACATTGGCAAAGCAAAAAGCCCCAACTAAAAATGGGCGAAGGACAGGAACAGACAATTCTCAAAAGAGAGAATCTGAAGGCATATGCAAGGGTACTTCAAAAAGTTCATGGAAAGACTCATATTATCTGTCAATTCTATTTTTCCATGAACTTTTTGAAATACCCTTTTATGTACATGAAAATGTGCACAAATTCATCAATAGACAGAGAAGTGCAAACTAAAACAGCAAGGACATATCACGTTCACCCCTCAGAGTGACTGCATCAGTGCAGCATGGGTTAATGCTGGGGATGTAGGAAATACACACGTCCAGGCAGAACGGTGGCGTGTTACAGACTCTTGGGAAGGTAATCTGTGAAAAACTGTTCATAAAAAAGTTTAGACCTTCAAACCAACAAGTTTACCCCTGGGAATCCATCCCATAGAAATAAAAATACTGCTGTCTGCGGACACACGTGGAGGAATGCTTAGTGCGCACTGTTTGTAGTTACTAATGACAAAGACGATGTCTACCAGCAGGAGCACGTGAACGGTGGTGCGGCCACAGCGTGTTCCACAGCCTTTCAAAGCGTGCATTGGAGACCCCCAGATGCTAAGAGGGATTTTCATGAGGTGCTGATGAGTGTGAAAAGTGAGAAGTAGAAAATGTGACTACAGTGGATTCGTTTTGTAAAACAATGACCCCCAAGCCCCTGTATGTATGCTGTACGTACATATGTTATATACTTACATAAGCTTATGGAGTACATATGAAACAAAACAAGCTAAGGTTGTTAAGGTGGGCTACCGGGAGGCGGATGTGAAATGGGAGTGGGGAGGGGGAAGCATCCGTAATAAACACATCATGCATAAGACAGGCCATTCATGGGAAATCTCATGCATGTATCTACGCACAAGGAGAGGCATGAAGGTCACCTGAGCTTTCGTGGGATACCTTGGATGGTGTAGTGGATTGAATTGTTCCCCCCCAAAACTCACTGAAGCTTGAATTGTGTCCCTCAACTTTTATGTATTAGAAACTTAGCCCCCACTGTGACTGTTGGGAGGGTGGGAAATCCTATTATGGTAATTAAAGGTGGAGCCTTGAAGAGGTGATTGGATTGTAGGACCCTGCAGTAGTGAATGGATTAAAAATGGTGGTCAGGAATGTGGTTCTGAGGGCTTTAAAAGAAGAGGAGAGCCTGTCTCTCTCTCTTCTCTCTCTGCTTCCACCATCTTGCAATGTGAGATCCCTGGGTCACTGTCACCACCACCAGATGGACTTTGGGCTTCCCAGCCTCAGGAACTGTAAGGAATAAATTTTGTTTTCTTTACAAAATACCCAGTCCCGTATGTATATTTTGTTATAAGAAACAGAAATGGACTAATACAGATGGCAAGATTCAAGGTGGTCTTTCTTTCCTTCTCTATACATGCCTGTACTGTTTGAATTCTTTTCAATGAGCATGTATTATTCATGGAATCAGAAAGAGCACACAGAAAGCTGTTTTCAGAAAGGTGGCAAAGAAAAGAAGGTAACATGTCCCGGCATAGGCCCCTGCAGCTGGCCAAGCTCCCCCTGCACTGACTGGGGATGGAGAATTTGGGGAATCAGCCTGCCTCACTCCTCATGGCTGCTCTACCCTATATCTGGAGGAAAACCCCACAGGCCCCCTGGTCCCATCTGCCTACTCAAGGGAGGAGCCCTATGCAGTGCAGGAGCCTTGGTCAACTTACCTACATGTTCCCCAAAAGATGAACAATGTTCTCCATTGTCCTTTTTTATTTTTTTAACTTTTTAAATTTTGAGATAATTGTAGGTTTACATGCAGTTGTAAGAAATAATACAGAGAGATTCCATATACCCTTCATGTAACATCTTGCAAAACTATAGTACAATATCACAACCAGGAAATTAGCATGAATGCAATCCATCTACCTTGTTCTGATTTCCCTGGTTTGACATGAACTTGTGCATGTGTGTGTTTAGTTCTATGCATTTTATCTCATGTGTAGATTTGTGTGCCCACCACCAGTCAAGGTACAGAACAGTTCCATGCAAGGAAGCCTCCTCCTACCCTTTTACAGGCACAGACACTTTCCTCCTCTCTTCCCCTCCTCCTGGCAACCACTAATCTGTTTTCTATCTCCATAATTTTGTCATTTTGATAGTTACATAAATGGAATCATACAGCTTTTTTCACTCAGCATAATCCTCATCCCTGTCTTTTGGGGAATGAAAGTGAGTTGAGAACATAGACTTGGTGTAATTTCTAGATCCTTTTTGTCTGAGTGAACTTGACCACATTACCTACCCCTCTGTCTCTTTTGTCTCATCTGGAAAATGGGAATAACAACGTATCCTCTGCAGGGATGGAAGGAAGGAAGCTTTTCTGCTATGAATACTAGCAATGTTCACCAACTGAGCATGTTTCACGGGCCAAACTCTGCTTCAGGTGCATCATGACTGTAAACTCTTCAAACAGCCTAACCAGCATGTGAGGGAGGTACCGTTCTTCCCATTACTTGGATGGGAGAACTGAGGCTCAAAGTGACATAGGGAGTAGATGGTGGAAGCAGGGGACAAATCCCAGGCTGTCTGGCAGGTGTGGGGTATGTCATCATCTCTATTTGACAGGGAGGAGCCTGAGGCTCAGAGGTGTAAAGGGACTTGTCCCAAGGACACAGCTAAGTCATGGCTGAGACAAAGACAAAGCCTGTGATAAAAGAAATAATTATCTTGTTCTAAAGATAAACAATATATGTAGTTAGCACTGCTGGTTTATTCATTAATGTATAAGCTACTGGTTCTGAATAAGCCATTTCTGTGTTGTTAAGAATAGCCAAGGGCCGGCCCGGTGGCGCACTGGATAGTGCGCCGCTTGGGAAGCGCGGCGGCGCTCCTGCCCGAGGGTTCGGATCCCACATGTGGACCGGTACCCGCTCACTGGCTGAGCGAGGCGCGGGAGCGACCCCGGCGGACGT
>NW_007728224.1:321722-324311 GCF_000696425.1 Galeopterus variegatus
AAAAAAAAAAAAAAAAAAAAAAAAAAAAAAAAAAAAAAAAAAAAAAGAGTAGCCAAAGCATGAAGATTCTGCTCCAGGTTGCACGTAGACGCTTCTGGCTCCCATGTTGTAATCAGTGACCAATGATTGTGATTCTTCTGTTCCATGAGAAAAGGACAATCGCATTTGAAACCTTGCTCCTCCCCTTTCAAACTCCCTTTTGAAACTCTCTTATAAAATGCCTTTGCTTGTAGCAGACTTCAGAGCACTTTCCAAACCTGTTGGCTTGTGATTTTCAGGTCAATCTTCAAGCTTGGCCTTCAGTAAATCTTTATAAAATTATTTCTGCCTCAAAAGCCCTGATTTTGGTGCACACCTGGTACCCTCCTTTTCTCACCCAGCACTGGTGTCTCTGGGTCCCTCTGCCTCGGGGGAAGCTGGGGTTATCCCTTTGCTTTTTTCCAGCAGCACAGAAGTAGGTTTCTGCTACTTGTGAGATGCAGAGTAGGGGAGAGTCTATTGCCACCGTGGGAGCCAGGCTGGTTGGTTTGAATCCCAGCTCTGTCCCTTACCAGCTGGTGACCTTTGGCTAGTTACTGAACCTTTATGTTCCTCAGTTTCCAAGGATAAGGTGGGGATTAAAGTGAGTTAAGCTCAGCCCAGCACCTGGCACACAGTATGTCCTCCATAAATGTTATTGTTTTTTATGACGTGATTGTTTACTTACACCTGCAGCCAGGCTGCCAGAGTTCCAACCCTGGTTCGACAGGCTGTGTAATCTTGGGCAAGGTACTTAACCTCTGTCTGTGCACGGCTGCTGGGAGAATATAGGAAGTTAGTACCTGTGGAGTGCTTATGTCGCTGCTTCTACAGAGCACGCTTGGCCAAATGTTTGCTCTTGTTATTACAACCCCCCACCTCCACCCTAGAAGTGTAGTCCATTGCCCAGAAGGCAGGTGTTACATGGGGGATCAGTTTCAAACATCCAGTGAGTATGAGGGGTAGCGGGGAATGCCATTTAAAATGTCCCGGCCTGTCCTTCTGGGGCCATGACTTGAAGTGGCTCTGGCCTCATCAACCTCCCTCATCTTGACCAGTTCAAAAGTCTTCCGTCTCCACCTTCGTATTAGTCTTTTTTTTTTCCTTTTTGTCTTTTTTACTGACTGGTAACGGGATCACAACCCTCGGTGTCGCGCCTGTACCGGGGACCGGCAACGGGATCGCAACCCTCAGCGCTGCGCCCACACCGCGCTCAGCCAGTGAGCGGGAACCGGTCTCCACATGGGATCCGAACCCTTGGTGGGAGCGCCGCCATGCTCCCAAGCGGCGCACTCTCCAGTGCGCCACCAGGCTGGCCCCTTCGTATTAGTCTTCATACAAATGCTGAACCAGCTCCCAGGTGCCATGCCCTGTTCAAAATTCATCCATCACCAGGCGTCCCAGTGTGGCCCTCAGCTCCCTGTGGCCGGCCAGGCCAGCCTCTTCAACCCCGTCTGCACTCTAGGGGCAGCAGGCAAGAAGTGCATGCGGTGGTCTTCACGCCTCTGGCCCCTCTGCACATACCGTTCCCTCTGCCTGGAATGCCTGCTTCCTCCTTCCTTGTGTGACCTCAGCTCCAGCGTTTCCTCCTCCAGGAAGCCCCTCCTGACTTCCTAAGTGGCCCTGGGAGCTCCCTCCTCTGCACGTCTATGGCGACCCCATGAGAGTCATGCATTCTTTTCTCTCTCTCCCACTGGCCCATGAGCCCCTCACAGCAAAAACAGCCAGTGCATTCTGTGTTCCTAGTGCCTTCACAGAGCATGGGTACATGGTAGATGCTGTGTGTCCTTGGACACATTATTCCCTAGGTCTCAGTCTCCCATCCTTGATAAGCACATCATGGTGGTACCTGCTTTGTAGTAGGTTATGCAGGGACCACGTGGTGGCAGTAGGGGTGGATTCATTGTGAAGCTAAGCTGCAGACCCTTCCAAGGCCTGGGAGGGCCTGAGCTACAGGTTCACCTGGTCACGTATTTTGGAATATTTTGCAAAAGTGAGACATTTTAGCTTCAATTAGTTAAGCCCACTGCTAGGGCTGCCATAACAAAGTACCACAGACTTAGTGGCTTACACAACAGGAATGTATTGTCTCACAGTATTGGAGGCCAGAAGTCTGAGATCAAGGTGTCAGCTGGGTTGCTTCCTTCTGTGGCCTCTCTCCATGGCTTGTAGATAGCCGTCTTCTCCCTGTGTTTTCACACGGTCTCCCCTCTGTGTGTACTGTGTCTTTATCTCTTCTTCTTTTAAGGACACCAGGAATATTGGATTAGGGCCCACCCTAATGACCTCATTTTACCTTAATCAAATTTAGAGACTCTCTTCGAAATTGTAGGAGAAGGCCCGGCGCCAAGCAAAGACTATTACCAGTTATTGGTCACCCGGTCTCAGGTGATCTTTAGATGGTGGAAGATCTCTCTAAGGAGTGAATATCGATCAACAAAACCTGGAGAAACAAAAGAAAGTCATGAAGTCTTCCTACAGAATTCACATCTTCAAGGTCTAAAATGGCAGCGGGTCTGGAGCGACCGCGTCAGGAAACAGCGCGATCCTGAGAGCTGTGTGCTGTGATAC
>NW_007728225.1:0-4443 GCF_000696425.1 Galeopterus variegatus
CGGGAACCAGTCTCCACATGGGATCCGAACCCTCGGTGGGAGCGCCGCCACGCTCCCAAGCCACGCACTCTACAGTGCGCCACCGGGCTGGCCCCCCAGTTACTTTTTTAATAAAGTTCTCTTAACTGCTTAAGCTAGCTGAAATTTGTATTTGTTACTTGTAACCAAAATATTTCTAAGTTAGAGGGATTTTGTTAATTTGTAACTCTCTTCTGTAGGCTTAGGATGCCCCACCCATTCCCTTAGCGTTTCTGCAAATAGGCTACAACGCAGTTGATCAGAATCTTGCCTATTGTATAAGATCGCTCCCAGGGTACCTTGGGTCAAAGTTTTGATTTCTCCCCAAACCCTCAGTCACACAGTTAATTTACTCCCTGAGTCTCAAATTCAAATGCCTGGAGGAGTCAGGCAGATATCATCAATGAATGAAGTGGGCCAGGTGGGGACTGGTGCAAACTGAGGCTTCGTGCCCTTCCTAAGGAGGTAGCTGCCACCAGACAACTTGGGGGCTGGCCAGTTAGCACAGTTGATTAGAGTGTGATGTTATAGCGCCAAGGCCATGGGTTGGGATCCCCATACCAACCAGCTGCCAAAAGACAAACACACAAGTCAGAAGAACTCTGCCATCTGGATAGGGGACACTAAAATTGCCAGCTCTTCTGATTTTTTTTTTTTTTTTTTTGGCAGCTGATTGGTACGGGGATCCAAACCCTTGACCTTGGTATTATAACACCATGCTCTAACCAACTGAGCTAACTGGCCAGCCTGGCCAGCCCAGACATATAAATGTTGGCAACTAATTTTTAAAAGTTAAAAACATTGTGCCGGTCAAAGAAAATATGCTTTAAGACCACAGTTGTTACTTCTGATTTACTCCTTTAGGTATCTAATCACATCTGATTTATGAGTCACTTTTATCATTCCTACTACTGATGACAATTTTACTGTGTATTTACCATTAGACATTGTGCTAAGTGGTTCATAAACATAATTTATTTCATTGCCACAGCAACACTGGGAAGCTTCCATTTTATAGGTGAGTGTATCTGTGCAGCCGGAGTGATTCTTCTGAAACACAGCTCTTAAATCCTCAAATCTTTTCATTTCTTTCTATTACCCTCAATAAAAATCCAACTCATGATTCCTTTGCTTGGTTTACAAGGAACTTTAAGACCTGGCTCCAGCACCTCTCCCAACTTGTCTTGCACACTCTGGACTCCAGAAACACTGAAGTTTTCTCAGTTCCCTCAAACATAGTAATCCTGTTATTGCTGCTTGGTTTTCTTTACCTGAATATTCTTTTTCTCTTCCTGCTACCACCTCTCATTGTCCCCTTCCCCCTGCCACTCCCACTCCCCCCCGCTCATATTTCCGTTTCTACCCTGAATTAGATTAGGCACTCATAGAATGAGTTTCCACAGCACTTATTTATTACATTTCATCATTAGTGCTGGTGTAACAAACATGGTAATTAGATATTTCTTCCATCTTTACCCTCAGGTGGGTAATAGAGCCCTTATTAATGACATCTAGGTCAGATCCCATAACTTCCCAGTCACTTTCAGATATTAAACTTGTGTCCACTTTGACATATTACAATAGTCTACAGCTGGGATCAGCAAACTATGGCATATGGGCCAAATCCACCCAGCCCTGTTTTTGTAAATAAAGTTTTATCAGAACCTGTCACACATTCATTCATTCTGTATTGGCTATGGCTACTTTCATACCACATCATGGGAAATGAGTAACTGCCCAATGCTTTCAGAAAAAGTTTGTCGGGCCGGCCCGTGGCTCACTCGGGAGAGTGTGGTGCTGATAACACCAAGTCAAGGGTTAAGATCCCCTTACTGGTCATCTTTAAAAAAAAAAACTAGTTGTGATGGTTGCACAACTCCAAATATACTAAAAAACAATTGATTTTATGCTTTAGATACATGATATAACACACGTATCTAAAGTGTAAGATGGTATGTGAATTATAGCTCAATAAAGCTGTTAGAGAGAGAGAGCTCAGTTAGTTAGTGCACAGCCTTGTAACACCAAGATCAGGCTAAATGCCAAAAAGCAAAAGAAAAGAGAGAGAGAGAGAGGAAGGGAAGGAAGGAAGGAAAGGAAAAGAAAAAAAAATGAATAAAAAGGAAAGGAATGGAAAGGGAAAGGAAGAAACAGTGTCCAGTCTGAAAATCCAAATTTTAAACTTGATCTAAAAGTTTTACTTCCTATGTGAAAATTATATGGAATTTTAGTTTGGGAAGATAAAAAAAGTTCTGGACATGGACAGTGGGGATGGTTGTGCAATAGTGTGCATGTACTTAATGCCACCAAACTGTACACTTAAGTATGGCTAAAGTGGTAAATTTTATGTTATATATATTTTACTCAATAAAATAAAATATTTAAAATATCACCTTTCCCTTCTTAGCTGTTTGTTACAGTCTAAACATTAAATACCCTGACTGATATAGAGGGGCATCTCCTTGGAAGGAGTTCTGGGCAAAGTATTTATCTTTCAGAAAGAGACACAATGTAGGGCCGGCCCGTGGCTCACTGGGTGAGCGTGGTGCTGACAACATCAAGTCAAGGGATAAGATCCCCTTACCAGTCATCTTTAAAAAAAAAAAAAAAGAAAGAAAGAAAGAAAGAGACACAATATACCTTGTTGATCCTGCCAGTATGGAAAGAAAAAAGAGCCACAATGAAGGCAAAGTCCCCTCTCTGCCTCTGAACACCGACGTAGCCAACTTCCAACCACAGAAGGGAGCCAGCCTGTGCGCCAACAGGGAAGGCAGAGCAAAAATGTGGAAAGAACATGGTTTCTTGATGATGTCAAGAAACTGCTGAATTAGCCAACCACTCACTAGATTTTTTAATGTATGATAATCAATTTACTACAAATTTTCTTTCTTTCCTTCCCGTCTTTCTCCCCCCTCCCATGTCCTCCTCCTCCTCTTTCTCTCTCTCTCCAAAATCTGATACAAATGGGGGCAGTAAGAAATGGCACACACACACACAAATGGCAGACACACACACACACAAATGGCAGACACACACACACAAATGGCAGACACACGCATATTGTGTTTTTCTCCTCTGCTCTTGCATTAAACCAAGCATAGGGCCCTTCTGAGGATGGGGCCCTGTGTGACTGCAGAGGTCACATGCCCATGAAGCTGGCCCTACCTGGAGTCTCCCCAATTATTTTGGTTATTTTTAGAATCTGAGGTATTTAGCACCTCTTCATCATACTTTGGGGCCAAATCCCNTGGTTATTTTTAGAATCTGAGGTATTTAGCACCTCTTCATCATACTTTGGGGCCAAATCCCAAATTCTGCATTGGTGTTAGAGTGGTGAGCCCAGCTGCCTTCCAAATTCTGATACAACAGAACCATTTCCATGCAGTGCCCGTGGCAGGTCCTCTAGTTGTCTCGCAGTACCCATTCTCCTCTTCTCTGGTAACAGAACTCCCCATATTCAGCTGGGCACAGAGTTTGCATTTCCCAGACTTCCTTTTATCTAGTACGGCCACAAGAAAATGCTCTGGCCAGTGGGATAGAGGTGGAAGTGTGCTATTCTTTCTTTTCCGCAGCTGGCTGGTATGGTGATCTGAACCCTTGACCTTGGTGGTAGCAGCACTGCTGCTTTAACCAATGGAGCTAATCAGCTAGTCCTGAAAGTGTGTTATTCTTAAGAAACTCTCCTTAAGGGCTTTTAAGTCATTAAGTGTCTGTAAGTGGGAACTCTTCTTAAGAAGACTATCTCGTGACCTCACATGCCCCTTCTTTTTCCTTGTTCCTTTTTTTTTTTTTTTAAAGCTAGTCAAGTGTGGTTGTAGGGGGAGGCAGTGTTAAATCAGCTTAATGATAACACACAATCCTCTGACCAACTTCTTTTTTCTTCATTCCTATCTGGAGTGCAGATACGGCCTCTTGGATATTGAGGTTAAGACCAAGCATGGTGGAGACACAAAAAAGAGAGGAGATCTGTTTCTTGACAAGAGACCACCACCCAGACACAGTTGAGTTAGACTTCATTGCATTTGCAGCTAAACCTAACCCTAACTGCAATGAATTGAATATCTGTGTTCCCCAAATTCATATGTTGAAATCCCAATCCTCAATGTGCTGGTGTTAGGAAGTGGGGCCTTGAGGAGATGATTAGGTCATGAGGGTGGAGACCTCATAAATGGGATTAGTGCCCTTATAAAAGGGATCCCAGAGAGCTCTCTTGCTCTGCTCTCTAATATGTGAGGATAAAACAAGAACTCAGCCATCTACAACCTGGAAGAGGATCCTCAGCAGAATCCAATCATGCTGGCACCCTGATCCTGGACTTCCAGCCTCTGAAACTGTGGGAAAAAAATTTCTGTTGTTTATAAGCTACCCAATCTATGGTACTTTATTATAGAAGCCCCAACTAAAATATTAATAGAGATAACTTGT
>NW_007728225.1:4520-9721 GCF_000696425.1 Galeopterus variegatus
GCGCCCCCGGGCCGGCCCCCTTTTTTTTTTTTTAAAGCTAGTCAAGTGTGGTTGTAGGGGGAGGCAGTGTTAAATCAGCTTAACGATAACACACAATCCTCTGACCAACTTCTTTTTTCTTCATTCCTATCTGGAGTGCAGATACGGCCTCTTGGATATTGAGTTTAAGACCAAGCATGGTGGAGACACAAAAAAGAGAGGAGATCTGTTTCTTGACAAGAGACCACCACCCAGACACAGTTGAGTTAGACTTCATTGCATTTGCAGCTAAACCTAACCCTAACTGCAATGAATTGAATATCTGTGTTCCCCAAATTCATATGTTGAAATCCCAATCCTCAATGTGCTGGTGTTAGGAAGTGGGGCCTTGAGGAGATGATTAGGTTATGAGGGTGGAGACCTCATAAATGGGATTAGTGCCCTTATAAAAGGGATCCCAGAGAGCTCTCTTGCTCTGCTCTCTAATATGTGAGGATAAAACAAGACCTCAGCCATCTACAACCTGGAAGAGGATCCTCAGCAGAATCCAATCATGCTGGCACCCGGATCCTGGACTTCCAGCCTCTGAAACTGTGGGAAAAAAATTTCTGTTGTTTATAAGCCACCCAATCTATGGTACTTTATTATAGAAGCCCCAACTAAAATATTAATAGAGATAACTTGTTTTATAACCTGTCTTTCCCCATAGACATTTTTTTCTGGCAGCTGATCAGTACAGGTCCCCATAGACTTTAAGCTCCATGAGGGCAAGAACCTATTAGCTTTGAACGTCCTGTTCACCATTGTATTATGAACACCTAACACATTGCCCAGCACAGAGTAGCTGTTTAATAGCTGGACTGATGAATAAATGAGAAAACTGAGGGCCAGAGCAGGGGCCTAACATGCTCAAGGTCATGCTGGATACCTGGTAGGAGGCAATCTCACCCCAGGTCTACCTGCCTCAAAAGTCCATGTTCCTAACAATCTACCCCACTGACCGTGCTACCTCTTGGGGGCAGCCTTACTTCCCATCTTTCTACTTTCTTGGAGGACTGACACTATTGAACCACTTGCAGTTCCCCAAACATCTTGCTGTTTCATGTCTTCGGACTTTTGCCCAAGCTATTTCTCCTGCCTCTAATGCCTCCTGCCTTGCCTTATCAGCCTGGAGAACACCAACCCATCTTTCAAAACCCAGCTCATAGGCTGGCCGGTTAGTTCAGTTTGTTAAGAGTGCTGTGTTATAACACCAAGGTCAAGGGTTCAGATAGCCACCTAGGTCAAGGGTTTGGATCCCTGAACTGGCCAGCTGCAACAAACAAACAAACAAATGAAAGGTTTAATAATCTCAAAACCCAGCTCATGTGCCACCTAGTACCTCCCAGGAGGAGTTGACTTTTCTTCCTGTTTGCTCCCACTCTGTACAGATTTCTTTCTTTTTCTTTTTCTTTTTTGGAGGCTGGCTGGTATGGGAACCGAATCATTCTTTTTTTTTAAAAGATGACCGCTAAGGGGATCTTAACCCTTGACTTGGTGTTGTCAGCACCACGCTCTCCCAAGTGAGCTAACTGGCCATCCTGATATAGGGATCCGAACCTGTGGCCTTGGTGTTATCAGCACCACACTCTCCCATCTGAGCCGCGGGCCAGCCCTCATTCTTTATAAATTGTATATATTTAAGGTGTGCAACATGATCCGAAGCTTTGACCTCAGTGTTATGACACCACGCTCTAACCAACTGAGCTAACGGGCCAGCCCTGACAGGTAACGTTTTGATATACAGACACATAGTGAGGTGATTGCTACAGTCGAGTAAATTAACAAGTCCATCATCTCACATAACTGCCTTCTTTTTTTTTTCGGTACAGATTTCTATCAACCACCAATAATCTTTCACTGCATTATAAATGGCAACAAATTCAGTCTCCTGCCCCCAGTGTGATCTCTCCAAGGGCAGGAGCTGAGTTTTAGCCACCTCTGAGTTCCCAGGCCTGGAAAATAATAGGTGACTAAAATATTTGTTGAATTAATAGGATCCTGATCCCACTTTATACAGGAGATTGAGCTTAAGAAAGGATTAAGTGTTGTTACACTGCTAATTCTAGTTACAATACAGGTCTCCTGGCCTCCGTTTCCGTATTAGTTTGCTAGGGATGCATAACAAAGTACCATAAACTGGGTAGCATAACCAACAGAAATTCGTTGACTCACAGTTCTGAAGGCTAGAAGTCTGAGATCCAGTTGTCAGCAGGGCTGGTTCCTTCTGAGGCTGTGAGAGAGAATCTTGCCTAGATCCTGGCAGGTTGCTGACAATCTTTGGTATTCCTTGACTTGTAGAATCATCACCCCAATCTCTTCCTTCGGCTTTATGTGGTGTTCTTCTAGTGTGTATGTCTGTCTCCAAATTTACCCTTCTTATAACGACACTGGTCATACTGGACTAGGGCCCACCCTAACAACCTCATTTTAACTTGATTACCTCTATAGAGACCCTATCTCCAAATAAGGTTGCATTCTGAGGTAATAGGGCTTAAGACTTCAATATATGAATTGTAGGGGGACACAATTCAACACTTCTCAACTGTAAAGTGAGGGCCTTAACCTGGATGGTTGTTAAGGTCACTTCTGCCTCCATACCCAAGGACGGAAAGTGGCTGGCCCAAGGCCACATAAAGGGTATCTAGAGCTGGGATTCAAGTCTAGGTCTGCCTGACTCCAAACTCTGAGCATTTATACCACTACAGACTTCCATTGCCTATTTCATGCGGTGGGAGGCTTCAACTTCATGGGCGCACAAACCTCTGCTCTGGGGTCAGCATGGCTGGCTGTGTCTCTTATCTCTGCAGCTGTTCTCAGCCTCAAGTCTGCCCACGCTCAGTCTTCCTCCGGTAGAGACTTCTCTCCATCCTGTTCTGAGCTGCAGTAGTGAGGCCTGTGAGCAGAAACCCACCCAGCTGCCTGCTTGTCCCACTCTCAGTCCCAGCAGAGAAACAATAAACTCCAAAGTCTCCGTCTTCGCCAACAACTGGACTTTTCCCTGATCAGCAAATGCAAAATAACACAAAGAGAGGCTAAGAGCTTGGGCCCTGGAATCAGACAGATCTGGGATCAAATCTCAGTTTTGTTACTTGCCATTGTGCAAACTTAGCCAACCTCACTTAAATTTGTCCCGAAGACTCAGTTTTCTCATCAGTAAAGTGAGGATACTGCCTACTCCAAAGAGCCATTCTAAGGACGGAATAATACGTATGTGCACAGCTCTCTGCTTAGGTACTGACCTGGCAGTACTGGGCATGCAAAACATATTTGTTACCATCATTATCATGTGCACAAAAGTTAGCTATTATTATTGAAGCACAGGACTTGAAGTCATTTATGCTTTACATCTATTATTATTAACAAATATTTACTGATGCCTACTTCTGCAAGGAACCAAGGATAAAGAAATAATACACAGTGGTAGCTTCTAGAGAACTGAGACTAAAAATAAAAGACCTGGTGAATCTGACCTACTCATTTAGCTTCTCTAAGTCTCAGTTTCCTTATTTGTGAATTGAGGGATGGTATTAGTATTCTCATAGAATAAGATAATGTTTTGAGCTATTGAAAATTTTCTTCTTTTTTTTTGTTTTTTTGGCAGCTGGCCAGTAGGGATCCAAACTCTTGACCTTGGTGTTACAAGGCTGCACTCTAACGAACTGAGTAACTGCACAGCCCTGAAAATTTTCTTAACCTACATTTTCCTAACCATCTTTGGACCTGATACCCTTCCTATTACCATTTAGACAGAGATAATAGCTTTCTCAGGAGGAGGAAATTATAACCTATCACAAGGGCTCAAAATTCTTGGCCTTGGAATCCAAAAAAGGCTTTTGAAAGTCATAGCAGAGATAATATCTAGAAAGTCATTGCAAGGGTTAGGCATTTGAGAGAACAAAGGAAGTTACAGCTTATCACAAGTTTCAAAATTCTTGGCATTGGAATCCAAAAAAGGCTTTTGAAAGTCATAGCAGAGATAATATCTAGAGAGTCATTGCAAGAGTTAGGCATTTGAGAGAGTAAGGATTTGGGGATTTACATATTATCAAGGCCAGAATCTAGAGGACCACAGCATCAAGTTCATTTGTGAGCCATGGCAGGGAAGCATGGGAGAAAAACTAAGAGACATTTATCTACCTCCACCCTCCATAAGTCAGACTCTGGGCAGAAAGAAGAGAATGTGGGGTTGGCTGGTTAGCTCAGGTGGTTAGAGTGTGGTGCTGATAACACCAAGGTCCAAAAGACAATGAGGGTCTCATGACTAGTGTTTAGATGCTGGTTCCCAAACTCACAGGTTCTTGTGGAGCTTACTGGAACTATGTCTCATGACAGCAGGGACTTAGGCCTGTTCATTACTGTGTTCCCAGTGTCTAGAACAGCACCTGGGATGCAGTAGATTTTCCATAAATATTTGTTTTATGAATGTATGGTGGGTGGATTATGCCAGGTTACAAGAATCCCCAGATTTGTTGAGAAGAAACCTACAAGTAAAAGGAATATGTATCTCACCTCCTGTGCTGAGGCCAGGAGGTGTTTAAGTCTCTTCCAACATGGTGCCTAAGGGGGAAACTGGAAGAGTCAAAAGGAGACACCTGCACGGGTGGGCCCCAGGGCACCTTATAGAATCCCAAACTCCCCAGTATAATGCTGCAAGAATCATACAAGTGGCCAGGGTCACTTTCCATCTTTATTTTTTATTTTTTCCTTTTTGTCTTTTTTTGTGACCGGCAACGGATCGCAACCCTCAGTGTTGCGCCCGTACCGGACCGGGACTGGCAACGGGATCGCAACCCTCGGTGTTGTGCCCACACCTCGCTCAGCCAGTGAGCGGCCGGTCTGTATGTGGGATCCGAACCCTCGGTGGGAGCGCCGCCACACTCCCAAGCGGCGCACTGTAGCAGTGCGCCACCGGGCTGGCCCTCACTTTCCATCTTTAAATTTCAATTTCACTACCTATAAAAACAGAGATGGACAATTAAGCTCAGTTGGTTAGAGCCTGGCGCTGATAACACGAAGTTCCAGGGTTCAATCCCTATACCAGCCAGCTGCCAAAAAAAATAGAGATAGGTAGATACTTGTCTCCTATTATCTTAATAAATAGTTAAAATTCATTGAACTCTTCCTAAAGATCAGGAATTATACTAAACCAGGGATTGATGACCTTTTTCTATAAAGGGCCA
>NW_007728225.1:10133-17295 GCF_000696425.1 Galeopterus variegatus
ATCCCTATACCAGCCAGCTGCCAAAAAAAATAGAGATAGGTAGATACTTGTCTCCTATTATCTTAATAAATAGTTAAAATTCATTGAACTCTTCCTAAAGATCAGGAATTATACTAAACCAGGGATTGATGACCTTTTTCTATAAAGGGCCAGGTAGTAAATATCTTAAGATTTGCAGGCAAGGAGGCAAAATTGAGGATATCATGTAGGTACTTATATCACAAGAGAGAAAACAAATTTCCACTAACTGTTTTTTCTTTTTTAAATTTGTTTTCCACATCTTCCTGTCAAGATGGCAGAATAGACGGTCCCCAGTGTCACTCTCTCCCATAAATCAATCAATTTACAACTATAGAAAAGCAACAACAGCCAAGCTGGGGCCACTAGAGCTCAGGGGAAGAGGAAGAGAGACCTACGGAGTTCATGAATGCAGGAGAAGCCACGATGAGAGAAAGAAAAAACTGTTCTGACCGTTTTGAGTCCTGGCCGCTTCCAGGCTGGAGCTGCTGAGCACAGAGCAGGAGCTGGCAAAAGCCACAGCTTAACCTTTTGGATGAAGTTGCTTGGAGGTGGCAGGGGAGAAGAGGGCTGTGGTGATCCCCAGATCAGCAAGACCACTAATAGGGTTCCCTTGGACCCACATAGGAGCAAGCAGCCACAACAGCTGAAAAAAAGGAGCCACTCAGAGGCCAGTGAGTCACTGCAAGGGACTGAAGGATGGCCCATCCCATGGGAACTGTTTGAAGAACAGGAGATGGGGGAGACAGGCCCATCAGGGGAACACTGGGGCACAAGCAAGGACAGCTGATCTGCCCCCCAATCAGTGCAGGACCACTCAGAGGAGACTGGTTAGGAATATAGAATTGCAGGGGGTGCAGTTTGATGAAAAGACTCAGGCCCCGACCAGAGCTTCAACACAACCCAGATGCACCTGATCGCATGAGAGCCGGAAGTACCTATAAAGCCAACCATTAAACCCTGAGCTGCACAAAAAGCCTTCCTTAGGGAATCAGCAGCAAAGCAGCAATTTAGCTAAACCACACAGCTCAAGTACTGGTCCCCACAGGAAGTTTCCCCGTTTTATAAGTAAGCAAAGGACAACAAATTAGTTCCAGTGCAGAGTTTAAGTGGTGGGAATAGCAAATAATCCAACACAGAACTGAAAGAAAAAACAAAGTACCCACCCAGAGACAAAGTTTGATATTAACTAGTAAGACCAGAGAACACCTATAACACATAGAAGGACTGGAAGTCCCTTGCACTACCAAGCCAGAAAGGGGGGCAGTCTGGGGACCTCAGCAATGCCCCCCAACACCCACAACCAGTCCTGAGGGTGGGGGATGAAGGCCTTGGTCATGCTCCCCTGACACACACAGCCAGCCCAGTGGCGACCACTGAGCCACTGCAGGAAGTGCCCTGGGCTCTCCTGAGCCAGGCTGTGGGGGTGCTGAGGGCCTTGGCCACGCCCCTGCATGACACGTGCTGCCAGCCCAGTGACAACCACTAAACCTCATCACCAAAGAAGGGCCCCGCCCGGGTTCCTGAGCTGGAGTGGGGGGGGGTGAGGGTTTTTGTCACACCCCCCTGACATCTGCACCCAGCCCAGCAACGACTAAGCCACCACTAGAAGCCCTCTGGTCTCACCTGGGGGAATGAGGGGGGTGCCACAGGCGTCAATCCTGCTCCTCCTCCTCCTTCCTCCTTCCATCCCATTTCCTTCCCCTTTCCCCTCTCCCTCTTCCTCCCAACTGCCCAACTGCTGTGCGACAACATCCTAAAATGTAAAAAAATAATAATAAAACTGTATTTTCTCTTTAAAAAAATTGTTTTCCACTAACTTTTCTTTTTTTTTTTTTCCTTTTTGTCTTTTTTCGTGACCGGCAACGGATCGCAACCCTCAGTGTCGCGCCCGCACCGGACCGGGACCGGCAACGGAATCGCAACCCCCGGTGTTGCACCCGCACCTCGCTCAGCCAGTGAGTGGCCAGTCTGTATGTGGGATCCGAACCCTCGGCGGGAGCGCCACCACGCTTCCCAAGCGGTGCACTGTAGCAGTGCGCCACCGGGCCGGCCCTTCCACTAACTTTTCAATGAAATTTAAAATGTAAAAATTTTTTCAGCTCACGAGCTGCATAAAAATAGGCAACAGGCCACACTGAGCCCACGGGCCATAGTTGGCTGACCCTGTTCTACGTACATTACATATAATGGCTCATTTAATCTTCACACCAACAGAATGAGGTTTGTGCTGTCCTTATCCTTATTTTACAGATAAGGAAACCAGAGAGGCCTGCAGAGGTTAAGTAACTTGACCACATTTACACGGTTATTAAGAGGTGGAGCTGGAATTTGAACTGAGACAGTTCATTTCTGGAGTTTGCAAGCCTTTTTTTTTTTTTTAATGGATTTTATACTATTTTTCCTTTAATTAATGCAAAGCACTGTAGCAGGATTTTGCTCACGGAAAATGTTCAAAGTTGAAAGAGGTTTAGTAGAAGATGAGAAGAGGAAAAATGAAAAAAAAAAAGTTATGTACAGACGGACATAAAGGTTGGGCAGAGTAAGCAGTGAAAAATGCTAATATAATAGGCAAATAACATTCAGCCCAGATGCCTGATCCCAGAAGTTTGGAGTTTGCAAGCTTTACCACCTCGTTGTAAAAGAAACCTCATACATATGTAGGACTTGGCATTTGTATATATTTCTCTATATAGATTGCTTCCCTTACTTCTCCCAGGGGTAGCAGACTGGTAAAAAGATATTTCTAATATGGAATAAGAACAAAGAAAGAGGGAAACACATGGTGCTTTAGGAGCAGGGGTGATCGGCCCTTCCAGTTTCATGCCTATCACCTCCCAATAACCTACCCTGTGACTCAGTGAGGGCAGATTCTATTATCTTCATTTTACAGACAAAAAGTGGAAACGCATGGGGTGAAGTGACTTGCCAGGGTCATCACACCGAGAGTGTGTGGCAGAGCCAAGACTGGGGTTCCAGTCTCCTGAGCCTTGTCTAGGGTGCATCCCTCCACCACACTGTTCACCAGGCCCAGCCCAGGTCTAGGACCTCCTCTGTTGAATAAGTTACCTAGGAGCTGTCCCTTCCAGAGAAGACCAAGTGTGATCCTGGGTTATGCACCAAATTCCAGAACACTAGAATCCCTGCAAGACTGAAAATGAGAGGTCTGTGAAAGCCCCTCAGAAGACCCTGCTACTCCGAATAGTCTCCTGCACATGAGGCATTGCTGGCTGCATGGCAGTTATAATTCCCTTTAATCCCACAAAAGACTCCAGGTTCCTGCATTTTCTAATCTGTGGGTGCATGAGTAGATCTCAGTGAAAGGAACAAAGTCCCTGCGGTGACTGGTGCCCCTGCCAATCCTGACTCAACCACTTACACTCTGTGACCCTGGTCTAGTTGCTTCACCTCTCTGGGCCTCAGTTTCCACAACTGGAACATGGGGATAATAAAATACATCTTGCACAACTGTTGTAAGAATTTGGAATAATATTTGTTTATCAAATTGTTCTCAGTGGTTATATCACAATGCAGGATTATGGAGCCACTCGTGTTTCATAGACTTCTATAATAAATAGTTTATAATTTCTGTGCATTATTTTGTAATTAGAAAAATACGTATATTAGGGCCGGACCATGGCTCACTTGGGAGAGTGTGGTGCTGATAACACCAAGGCCACGGGTTCGGATCCTTATATAGGGATGGCCGGTTCGCTCAATTGGGAGAGCGTGGTGCTGACAACACCAAGTCAAGGGTTAAGATCCCCTTCCCGGTCATCTTTTAAAAAAAAAAAAGAAAAGAAAAGAAAAATATGTATAGATGAAGATGTCATATATAAAAGCCAAGTGCATATAGTGAGCATTCAATTCAGTTGTCTGTGTATGTATTTATTCAACAAACGTTAGTGGAATACCTATTGTCTACCAGGATTTGGCTACGGGAACAGCTATGGAATGTGAGCTGTGAAGAAGTTCTCAGTGTGATTCACTGGGTAAGATGAGAGGCATCTGCTATGGTGGGAATGGGGTGTTGTGTGCAGGTGACAGGGAAAGGCAGGAGTGTGAACCTCTAATTGCCAGTTAAGGGTGAAGGAGACGCTGGGAGAAGCAGGCATTCAGAACCAAGGGTGGGTCTTGCGGATTAGTAGGAACTTGCCAGAGGGCAGAGTGGGAAGGTACTTTCCCACAGCTAGCAGTTACTTTTTGCAGGATTATAGGGAAAAGGATTCTTTGTATGAGGACGGCTCAGTATGCGTCAACCTCTGTAGCAGGGCAGTTAGGACCACAAGATTTAAGGTCTCACCAGGTCACCCACGTTTGGGGAGGGATAATTCTCAGAGAGAGACTGGATAAAGATACAGGGATGGGGCCGGCCCATGGCTCACTCGAGAGAGTGCAGTGCTGATAACACCAAGGCCACGGGTTTGGATCCCATATAGGGATGGCCAGTTCGCTTACTGGGAGAGCGTGGTGCTGACAACACCAAGTCAAGGGTTGAGATCCCCTTACCAGTCATCTTTTATATAAAAAAAAAAGATACCGGGACAGATGCCTGTAACACTGTGATTCTCATCCAGATGAAGCCCAGCTCCCTTACAGATTTAAACGTTAAACCTAAAACCATCGAAGTTCAGGAAGAAAGTGTGTGAATAAGTTTATAATGTGAGTTGAGCAAAGTTCCTAATGAATGGTTTTGTTTTGTTTTTTCTGCTTCTTTCCTTCCCTCCTCCTTTTAATTCAGTCTCCTCTTTCTCCTTCTCTTTCTCCTCCTCCTTCTGAGCACATAGGATTCGGTCACATTTGTGCAGCAAGGGCCAAGACTGTCACTGCTTCAGAATTCCGACTGGGTAAGATGGCTGATGGTGATGATGCACTTGTGTTTACTGAAAGGTGATTAAGACCCAGGCTCTGTGTGAAGCACATTCATTATCCCCTATGCCATTCAGGAGCTGTGTGACCTTAGTAAGTTTCTTAACCTCTCTGTGCCTTAGGTTTCTCAGGAAAATGAAGATAATAACACCTCTCTCACAGGGTTGTGATCTGGATGAAATGAATTAATATGTATCAAGCATGTGATGCTCCTGTGCATCAGGTTAGAAAACCACAGATTAGAAAATGCAGGAACCTGGAGTCTTTTGTGGCATAATTTTACAGATGAGGGAATTGAGGTAATCCAGCGCAGATTCAAACCCACACTTATTGGCCTGGCTCCAGAGCAGGTGCAGTCTATGCCTACACGGTCGTTCCAGTCTGCACTATTTTGGGAGCCAAACTTTTACTTGGACTCTGAGGCAGAATGGGGAGATAGAATTGGAAGAAACTTGCTTCCTGATCCTTCCTGTGTTTCTTTAGCTGTTGAGCACAGCAGTGGTTTTCTTAAACAGCAGACAGCCTTAGGAGAACCAGGAGCAAGTCCTTTGCACTTTAAAATCCTCAGAATTTTTATGCTGCTTGTAAAGTGAATTTGTGCAACTCCCTGGAAGGGTCCAGGGTCATGTGTTTTGTGGGGGAATCATTTCCTTCTTTGCCTGAGGGAAGAGCTGCTTCTTCCTGCTGAGATTCCAGCTGATGGAGGCGGGCCTGCACTGAACATCGCACATCCTGCCCTGACCCTCGACTCCCCCACTCCAGTGACCCTGCTGGTGATGGTCAGACAGGGAATGAAGGGAAAGAGAATCCATTGCTTAAAATCATTTATTTTAAAAATAATTTAACTGTTTTGCTTCCTAAAAAATTTTAAAAGATGCTTATAGAAAAAGAGCAGATTTAAAATAATTTCTTTCTAAGAAAACTGAGGCCAGAAAGGGAATGTGGCAAAATTGAAGGCTGCCCCCATGGGCACTGCATCCCCATCCCTCCACCCCCTCACTAACTGAGGTCAGATTCCCAGCCTGGGGGTCGAGTCTGCAGCGGGGTGACAGTGCAGACGGCACTTTTCCCATGAATCTGCTCCTATTCTTACCCAGAGAGCTTTGCACACGGGAACCTCTCCAGGACCTGGGCTCTTCCCTCCCCGCTTCTCCACTCTAGGGCCCCACCCCCTTCTTCCTACTTATCATTTTGGATAATGATTTAATTTCTGAGGTTTATATATGTGTGGAGTCTGTGTGTACATTGGGGGAAGGAGTCTGGCTTCTACCCAACCGAAAGGAAAGAATAATAAACCACAAACCAATTCATACACACAAAAAGACAGCTTGGAAAGCAATATTTATTCTGGTTTTGCTTTTGCTTTAAAAGGTAATACATATTCTAGGCAGCACAATTGGAAAACACAAATGAAAGTACAGTCACTCCCAACCCTAGGAGGAGCTAGACTTTACTAACAGTTTGTGTCTTCTCTTTGGGCTCCAGGATACTTGTGATGTTTGAGCTTTATCTACCCCTTGGGCTGGGGAAGAGCCTGCATATGTCACCATGTCCCCTCCCTCCCTCCCTCCCACCTGTAATGTAGAGAGGTCAGAGTCAAGGGCAAAACTCTGGGAGAGGTTAACCTGGAGGGGTGGCTGGAGCAGAGGACTTTGAAAGAAACCATCTACTTGTCCTCAGCTATTGTGGGAAAGTGTTTCCCAAAAAGTGAGTTGACCAGAGATTCCTTCTGGGCTTCATGCTACTGCCTGGACAGGCCTCCTTGACTCAGTAGAAAGGCCCCCAGGTGAAAGAGCATAATTCCCCTCTTTCTTTCTTGCCCTTTAAAATGTATGCATTCTGGGCCGGCCTGGTGGCGCACTGGATAGTGCGCCGCTTGGGAAGCGGGGCGGCGCTCCCGCCCGAGTGTTCGGATCCCACATACAGACCGGTTCCCGCTCACTGGCTGNGGTAATCCAGCGCAGATTCAAACCCACACTTATTGGCCTGGCTCCAGAGCAGGTGCAGTCTTTGCCTACACGGTCCTTCCAGTCTGCACTATTTCGGGAGCCAAACTTTTACTTGGACTCTGAGGCAGAATAGGGAGATAGAATTGGAAGAACTTTGCTTCCTGATCCTTCCGTGTTTCTTTAGCTGTTGAGCACAGCAGTGGTTTTCTTAAACAGCAGACAGCCTTAGGAGAACCAGGAGCAAGTCCTTTGCACTTTAAAATCATCAGAATTTTTATGCTGCTTGTAAAGTGAATTTGTGCAACTCCCTGGAAGGGTCCAGGGTC
>NW_007728225.1:17818-19650 GCF_000696425.1 Galeopterus variegatus
GTCTGTGAGCCGTCAGGTTGAAATGCTCAGGTGGCAGCTGTGGCTGTTTGATCTGGAGATCCGGAGGGAACTTTGCCTTGATTCAAGTCTCTACAGGGCTTCCCTGTGTAGGGGTAGGGTTCCTGCCTTTTAGAGCAAGGGTTGGCAAATTTTTTATTTAAAGAGACAGCACATGTTTTAGGCTTTGTAGACCACAAGGTCTCTGTGGCAACTCCTCAGCCCTGCTGTGGGAGCATGAAAGCAGCCACAGACAGTACTTAAACAACTGGGTGTAACTGTGTTCCAACAAAACCTTATTTATGGACACTGAAATTTGAATTTCATATCATTTTTACATGTCAAGAAATAGTATTCTTCTTTTGATTTTTCCCTCACCATTTAAAAATGTTAAAACACTTCTTAGCTTGCAGGGGTCATATAAAAACAGGGCCTGGGATGATAACGACATGTCAGTGTAGGGTCATCATTTGTGACCAATGTACCACTCTGGGTCGTCCAGTTAGTTCCGTTAGAGCGTGATGCTGATAACACCAAGGTCCGTGGTTCAAGCCCTGTACTAGTCAGCTGCCAAAAAACAAACACGTGTACCACTATGGTGGAGGATATTAATAAGGGGGGAGGCCATTCACGTGTGGGGGTAGGGAATATACGGGAAATATCTGTATCTTCTGCTTAATTTTGCTGTGAACCTAAAACTGCTCTTCAAAAAAAAAGTGTATCTTTAAAAAGTACAGAAAGAAAAAAAGCAAGTTGAGAATCTGGCCTATTAGCTGTACTTTGCTGATCACTGTTTTGGAGAATGAGAAAAGTTGCCCCATCTTCCAGTAAGACATTATGTAAGTTAGTTTGTCATTTCTCAAGAATAACAATTACAACAAATTTTAAGTCATTCTGTATGAATTACACGAATCCAACATTGAACATAAAATAATAGAAAATTATCATTGTTGCAAATATACTACAATTCTTCAATGGTTGTCATACAAGATTATAGAAAATAACTTAAGATTTTTAGTTCTTGATACATAGTTGTCCCATCAAAATCACTTCCTTCTATGTATACAGTTGATTTCAATTGTAAATTTTTGCAGAGTTGTAGTAATCCATATTTCTTATAATTCTTCAAATTGTATATGTTCTCTACATTAGAACACTGAAAAGGCCATTGGTATTAATTATTATAAATCTTTCTTTTAAGGATGTTACTAATGAATCCAGTATAGAAAAATAAAACAAAATAATTTTGAAATTAATTTTGGATCTTGGAAATCACATGAGTTTTCCACCTTTTTCTTAGCATTTTCTACACGAGTAATAGAATAGCATTAATGTCGAAATTCTGTAATTTGACGTCAATAAATATTTTTTACAAAGCTTGCTTCATTTTGAAAATAAAGAATATTTTAATTTTTCCAATTCTTTTGAGGGCATTATGTATATTAAATTTTGGTTCCTCTATGATTTATTTACAAGATTTTACCTAAATACCATTTCATATTAGCCCTGAGAAGATACATTTAAAAATTGAAATTTGCTGGAGTATACTTTGAATTCTAGAATCTATTTCGTTATTAATATAATTAACAGTTTCTAAAAAGGGCTTTGCATACTGCCTCTTGAATTTGTAGTGACATGATGGCATCTGCTCTACTTTCCCATCATAGATTCAACATTGACATTCAACATTCAACATTTGAAAATTTATGTTTGAAAATGTGTTCAAAATGCTCCTAACGGGCTGGCCCGGTGGCGCACTCAGTAGAGTGCGGCACTTGGGAGTGCGGTAGCGCTCCCGCCGAGGGTTCGGATCCCATATAGAGACCGGTCCGCTC
>NW_007728225.1:21060-24865 GCF_000696425.1 Galeopterus variegatus
AAAATAAAATAAAATAATTGATTCATGTCTAACATTTCTTACTTTATTCAACCTGATCTTATCCATTGCATCTATAATTATAATTGTTTAGTTTTATCTTTTATTCCCTAAACAATGTGTGATATTTTATATCAATATTTATATTCTACATAAATCTTCTGACATAATTGTACTAAATTTTGCTATGATTCCTGCCAAATAAAGAAAATTTCCCTTTATCACACTCATCAATGTTCTTGGATGAGCCTAGATAGTCTCTCACCAAGACTGAATCGTAAGTATCATGTATTCAATAACAGCTTCCAATTTTTTTTCTCATTTTCACATGGATGTATATATATATTTTTTGGAATCAGATTTCAATTTGGTTGGTGTGCATTTTACTTTCTTCATGTGTATTAGGAATATGCAATAACTGCCAACCTTTGTATTCATTCTCATTCTAGTGTTGATTTATTTNGGGTTGCGATCCGTTGCCGGACACGGAAAAAGACAAAAGACAAAAAAAAAAAAAAATGTATGCATTCTGGGCTGGCCAGTTAGCTCAGTTGGTTAGAGCATGGTATTGCTAACACCAGGGTCCAGGGTTTGATCCCTGTACCAGCCAGCGCAAAACAAATAAATAATAAAATGTATTTATTCACTCACTCGTTAAACATTGATTGGCCTCTACCCTGGATAGGCCCTGAGGCCTCTGAGGTGGGGAAACTGCTGTCCTGGCCTCCAAAAGCTTGCTCCCAACCAGGGGAAAGTAGGAGACAGCAACTGTGCCCAAGAAATTAGGGACAGGGAGGTGGGAAAGGGAAGGAGAGGAAAGGGCATGTAGCAGAACCTCCAGGATCTGTGGGGGGCCTCTTAAAAAAGAATATTATATATTATAAAAGCATTTTTATTTGAAAAATGCAAAAAAAACTAATTTTTTTCTTAACACAGACTATGGAGAGGAGAGTAAATTGTGAGGAAATCTTGAAGGTTGAGGGTTATCACAAGTTGTTTTTTTTTTTTTTTTTTAAAGATGACCAGTAAGGGGATCTTAACCCTCGACTTGGTGTTGTCAGCACCACTCTCTCCCAAGCGAGCCATGGGCCAGCCCTGATTATCACAAGTTTCTTCTGCTAAACCTGTGGCATTGGGGCAGGGACTGGGAGGGGGACAAGGCCTTGCCCTTCTACAGAGGCCAATCAGGAATAGGAGGGTATAATCCATTTCTATTTACCAGAATGGGTAGGGGGGAAAGGTTGACACCTGGGGATGAGGGAGGGCAGTTGTGCAGGACTGGGGAGAGGACATTCCTCATTAGGAAGCAGATGGCAAGAGATAAAGCTGGGGTGTTGGCAGGGCCAGGTCACCAAGGACTCTGAGCCCTTGCTAAGATTTCTCTCTTTTTTTTTTTTGCTAGCTGGTACAGAGATCGAACCCTGGACTGTGGTGTTATCAGCACCACTCTCTAACCAACTGAGCTAACTGGCCAACCAGCCAGCCACCTTGCTAAGGTTTCTGACCTGTGTCTCAGGATAATGGGAAACCACAGAGTGTTGGCTAGTGTTCTCTGGTTATGTCAAAAGACAAAATTACAACTAATTTAGTTTTAGATCTAACTGGCTTTTATTCTACAGAATAGAATGAGAGCTCCCTCTGGGCAATAGCAGAATAGTGAGTTTTATAAGGTGAACAAGGAAACAGAATAGAAAAAAAAAGCTTATTGGTTAATATTAGGTTACTTTTGGGGCCGGCCCGGTGGTGCACTGCTGCAGTGCGCCGCTTGGGAGCATGGCGGCACTCCCGCCGAGGGTTCGGATCCCACATACAGACTGGCCGCTCACTGGCTGAGCGAGGTGCGGGAGCAACACCGAGGGTTGCGATCCCGTGGCCAGTCCCGGTCCGGTACGGGCGCGACACTGAGGGTTGCGATCCGTTGCCGGACACGAAAAAAGACCAAAAAAAGGAAAAAAAAAAAAAAATTAGGCTACTTTTTTCTGGTAAAGGTTAAAGCAGAGGGGACTCAGGTAGACTGGAGTCTTCCTGTTTTCAGGAAAAACTGGTCTGTTTTGCGATCTATCTGCTTCCTTAAAGTTTCAGTTTGATTATGTGGTATTTAGCATAAGTGACTCCATGTTGGTTAGGTCTGGTCTGTTGGGGCCTTGTGCAGGCTCTCAGTACAAAACAACGGCCTCCCATAATCTTTGTTTAACAGTTAAAAGCAACAATATCCCACTCCAACTATTTTAAGAAAGATAAAGGGATATCTTCAAAAGAATTAAAGAAGGGCTATCTGGTTAGCTCACTTGGTTGGAGTGAGGTGCTGATAACAACAAGGTCGAAGGTTTGGATCCCCTTACCGGCCAGCCACCAAAACTAAAAGAACTGAAGAAATCTAAGAAGAATGGAACAACCAGAGAAGAGGATGAGGAGGAGCTACTCTAGGATCCCAGCTGCACGGATCTGTGTGCTGACTCTCCATCTAGTAAGGACACCTATTTTACTAGGCTCCCACCAAGAGCCAAGAATTACTCTGAGCAATTCACACATATGGGCCAATTTAATCCTCAAATGGTGAGGTCTCAGGAGGCGTGACTTGTTTTTATGATCCCTGTTGCACAGGTGGGGATCCTGAGGCATGGAGCAGTTTTGTGACTTGCCCAAACTCACACAGTTTAGTGAGCGGTGGAGCCAAAATTTGAACCTAAGTATTATGGCTTCAGAGCCTGCACCCTAATTCCTACCCTGTGCAGCCAACTCTTGTATCAATTAAATCAGTATTTCTACCCTATGCATCTTCACTCAAGACTAAAATTCCCAGGAGAGAGAAACCGACTAACAAGGGTGGACATGTGTCCATCTAGGGGTGGCCGGTGGGGCCAGATGCTGGGATTGTCAACCCCATCATACCCACAGAGAAATAGGAGCAGAGCCAGAGGAAAGACGGTGCAGTGACCAGAAGACATCAGGTACCTGCAAACATGGTGGTCTAGCTATCTACCACGGAGGGGACGGAAGGAGGGGAACGATGAGGTCAGATTCTAGTACCATCCCTCCAGCTACGTGGTGGAGGATGAATAGAGGGTCTGAGAATGGAGGCCGGGGTCCCCACTGAGGACTATCTATGGTCCAGACATGCTGTGGGAAATGCTAATGACTTCAGCCAGGGTGGTGGAAGTGTGTGAGAAGGAAATGGATTTGGAAGACACAAAAGTGATGATTTAAAAATAAATAAAAAATTTAAAAATAAAAACAAAAGCAATGATTCATGGAATAGAGGAGCAGGGAAGGAGTTTCAAGTGGAGAGGAATTAGAATAACTCACCAAAGCTCTGGCCTGAGCAACTGGGTTGATGGGGTTGCCAGAAGGAGCAGATCTGGGGAAGGGGATGGGCCTTGCTGAGTTCAAGGTGTCTGTGAGCCGTCAGGTTGAAATGCTCAGGTGGCAGCTGTGGCTGTTTGATCTGGAGATCCGGAGGGAACTTTGCCTTGATTCAAGTCTCTACAGGGCTTCCCTGTGTAGGGGTAGGGTTCCTGCCTTTTAGAGCAAGGGTTGGCAAATTTTTTATTTAAAGAGACAGCACATGTTTTAGGCTTTGTAGACCACAAGGTCTCTGTGGCAACTCCTCAGCCCTGCTGTGGGAGCATGAAAGCAGCCACAGACAGTACTTAAACAACTGGGTGTAACTGTGTTCCAACAAAACCTTATTTATGGACACTGAAATTTGAATTTCATATCATTTTTACATGTCAAGAAATAGTATTCTTCTTTTGATTTTTCCCTCACCATTTAAAAATGTTAAAACACTTCTTAGCTTACAGGGGTC
>NW_007728225.1:25466-29106 GCF_000696425.1 Galeopterus variegatus
GGTTAAGATCCCCTTACCGGTCATCTTTTAAAAAAATAAATAAATAAAGTTATTCTGGGCCGGCCCGTGGCTCACTCAGGAGAGTGTGGTGCTGATAACACCAAAGCCACGGGTTCAGATCCCTATATAGGGATGGCTGGTTCGCTCACTGGCTGAGCGTGGTGCTGACAACACCAAGTTAAGGGTTAAGATCCCCTTACCGGTCATCTTTTAAAAAAATAAATAAATAAAGTTATTCTGACAGTCCATCTAATATCTCCAGATATCCTGTGATTTAGATGTGTTGCTAAGCATGGCCAGTAGAACCAATGTGTTTAAGATATACCTAGATCATAGTAAGTAACTATATACGTATTTTTAAAATAAATTATTTTAACAGCTTTCTGATTTCTTTCTCTGTATCTCATGATTTTTTTTTAAAAGTTTTTCTGATGTCTGGGGACAAATAATCTCATGAGTTAGTGTTATATCTTACTATTTGTAGCACTTTAAAATATTATCAATGTCCTCACACACATTAGGATGGCTACTATCAAAGCAGAAAATTAAGTGTTGTTGAGGATGTGGAGAATTTGGAACACTTGTGCACTGTTTGTGGAAATGTAAAATGGTGCAGTTGCTGTAGAAAACTGTACAGTAGTTCTTCAAAAAAATTAAAAATGGGGCCAGTCCGTGGCTCACTCGGGAGAGTGTGGTGCTGATAACACCAAGGCCACGGGTTCAGATCCCTATATAGGGATGGCTGGTTAGCTCACTGGGTGAGCGTGGTGCTGACCACACCAAGTCAAGGGTTAGGATCCCCTTACCGGTCATCTTTTTAAAAAGAAAAAAAAAATTAAAAATGGAATTATTATATGATTCAGCAATTCCACTTCTGGATATATACCCAAAAGAACTGGAAGCAAGATCTCAAGGAGATATTTGTACAGCCTTGTTTATAGCAGCATTATTCACAATAACTAAAATGCGGTCTATACATACATTGGAATATCATTCAGCCTTAAAAAGGAAGGAAAATCTGCAATATGCTATAACAGGAATGAATCTTGAGAACATTATGCTAAGTGAAGTAAGCTAATCACAATGAGACAAATATTTTTATGATTTTACTTATATGAGACCCTTAGAGTAGTCAAAATCATAGAGACAGAAAGTAGAATGGTGGTTGCCAGGGGCTGTAGGGAGGGGAAATTGGGGAATTATTGTTTAATGGGTATAGAGTTTCAGTTTCACAAGATGGAATAAGATGGAGATAAATTGTAGTTATGGTTGAACATTATGAATGTATTTAATTCCACTGAAAATTGGGAAAGGGCTGGCCAGTGAGCTTAGTGGGTTAGAGAACTGTGTTATAACACCAAGGTCAAGGGTTCAGATCCCTGTACCAGCCAGCTGCAGCACCTCCTCCCCCAAATCAATGGGTAAGATGGTAAATTTTGTATTATGTGTATTTTTAACACAATAAAAAATTGAAAAAATATCAATGTTACATTCTAACAAACTGTAGCAGTATTTAATATTTGTAGTAATGGCATTTCCATAATAAATAAACAATTGATGTGATACAATTAGCAGGTCATTATATAGTAATCTTTAAGTTATGTTTGTGTAATTCTTATTTTGTAGATTTTTTTTTGTAGATTCTTTTTTTTTTTTTTAAAGATGACCAGTAAGGTGATCTTAACCCTTGACTCGGTGTTATCAGCACCACGCTCAGCCAGTGAGCGAACCGGCCATCCCTATATGGGATCCGAACCCGGGGCCTTGGTGTTATCAGCACCGCACTCTCCCGAGTGAGCCACGGGCCGGCCCACTGGTCATCTTTAAAAAAAAAAAAAAAATCAAAACAGCTAGAGCATGGTGCTGATAACAGCAAGGTTCAGGCTTCGATCCCTGTACTGGCCAGCTGCCAAAAAAAAAAAAAAAAAAATCAAAATAGCAAAGATATCTACTATTTTTTGTTGTGTGTTTTGGGGGACAGCTGGCCAGTATAGGGATTGAACCCTGGACCTTGGTGTTATCAGCACCAAGCTCTAACCAACTGAGCTAACCAGCCAGCCCTTCCATCTACTATTTGAATGGCACCCAATGAAATACTGTGGTGTTGTGTGTGCACAGCCTTGACCACACTCAGAGGTTTGGCTGTGGAAGTGATCCTGTGGGAGGATGGGATCCTATGGGAAGATGGTAACTGATGGCATGGGAGGGGATGCCATTCCCAGATGAGGAGCATTCTTTTAACCTAATCCCATGACAACTACTGTCAGGAGGGGGTGGAAAGAGAGGTGAGTGCTACAGATAGAGCCTGAAATGACTCCATGCAAAGATCACCCTCAAACGTCCTACAAAGTGGATTCTCTTCTACTCATTTTCTCTGACCTCCTAAAGTACTGGACTCTATTGGTAACCTTGTCCTTACCTAAGCTCATCCCTGCCTTCGCTTCCTGAAATGCAGAACCATCCTATTCCATCTGTTCTCTCTCTCAAAGCTTTTTTTATTTCTTCTTTTCCTACCTTCCTCAAGACCACAAAAATGTATCCTTGGATTGCTTCTTTAGTCTGTCTTCCTCTACCGTCTCATTAATCAGTCATCCGTTCAATGAGCCTACTAGGCCCCATGCTAACCGCTAGAGGTAATGAAGATGGACCAGTCATAGCCCTTGGCCTCTGGGACTAATGGAAGACACAGGCAGGTAGACTTACTGTTTCAGACCCTATTCTAAATACTCTGTATGGGTTATCTTATTTAATCCTCACCACACACTCAGTGGTGAATTGGAGGAAGAAATGTAGGTAAAGAAAATACAATAACCTGAGATTTCTGGGCTGAGTCATTGAAACAGAAAGAGAAGTCATATAATTTTCTTGGAAACTGGGTGAATGGTGATGCCCTTCACAGACATGGGAATAAGTAGTAGGTTTGGAGAGAAGGAAAATATGATATATGAAGGTCTAGATACATTAAATTTTTAATATCTGTGGAATGTCCATGTGGAAGAGTCTAATAAGCAGTTGGTGGCCATGGGAATCTGGGCCTTGGCAGAGAAGTCTGTGCTAGAGATTTAAATTTGAGCATAATTAGTACATATATTATAGCTGCATGGATGGAATCACCCATGTAAAGACTGATAAAGAGAAGAGAATCCAGGATAAAAACACGGATAACAGCAACATATACGATGCAGGCTACATCTTTCAAGATTCTTTCAGTTGTAAATGATTGAAACCCAAATGAAACTGGCTTAAGCAAAAATGAAACAAAATAAAAGAAACTATTGACTCAGGAGATAGGACTAACTTGTGGGTATGGCTAGATCCATGGCTTCCATGTCATTGGCACCACCAGTCACCACGTCTTGTCTTTGTTCACCTCTTGATTAGCTTTCTTCTCAGTCCAACTCGTCCTATGAGGGGGCAAAGATGGTAACCAGCAGATCCAGGGTTGTATCCTACCAGTTTATCAATGTTCATAGGAAGAACATAGTTCTTCCTTTTTTATTTATTTATTTATTTTCCGATATACAATGTGGTTGATTATTGTTGCCCATTACCGAAACCTCCCTCCCTCCTCCCCCTCCCCCCTCCCCCCCCCCCCCCTTTTTTTTTTTCGGGGGGGGGTTTTTTTTTTTTTTTTTTTTTT
>NW_007728225.1:29483-29941 GCF_000696425.1 Galeopterus variegatus
CCTCCCACCCGACAATGTCTTTTCCGTTTGCTTGTCGTACCAACTTCAAGGAATTGTAGTTGTTATATCTTCTTCCCCCCCCGCCTCCCGGGTTTTGTGTGTGTGTGTGTGTGTGTGTGTGAATTTATTTATATATTTTTAGCTTCCACCAATAAGTGAGAACATGTGGTATTTCTCTTTCTGTGCCTGACTTGTTTCACTTAATATAATTCTCTCAAGGTCCATCCATGTTGTTGCAAATGGCAGTATTTCATTCGTTTTTATAGCTGAGTAGTATTCCATTGTGTAGATATACCACAATTTCCGCATCCACTCATCCAATGATGGACATTTGGGCTGGTTCCAACTCTTGGCTATTGTAAAGAGTTCTGCGATGAACATTGGAGAACAGGTATACCTTCGACTTGATGATTTCCATTCCTCTGGGTATATTCCCAGCAATGGGATAGCTGGGTCAT
>NW_007728225.1:33175-40307 GCF_000696425.1 Galeopterus variegatus
CCGCCGCTGCCGCTGCTGTCGCCACCTGATGAGGAGGCGGTACCGCTGCTGCTGCTGCTGCTGCTGCTGCCTCAGCCACCACTCCGGTGCCGGTCCGGTTCCTGCTGCAATCACTGAACCTTTCACGGCAATATCCTCATGGGCCGGGGGCGGGGGTCTTTGTCCCCCTCCCCGGGGGAAGCGGCGGCCTTCTCGGGTGCAGGGCTCAGGCGATGCCGGCAGATTTTCTTCACTCCTGGAGAAGCTGTCTTTACCTCCTGGGTCTCAGTTTCTCATCAGCCGCTAAATATATCTGCCGCTGCCCCTGACCAACTCCAGTGCCACTGCCTCTACCTCAGAACATAGTTCTTTCTTAGTAGTTCCAGCAAAAGTCCTGGGATGATTCTCAATGATCCATATTGAGTCATTAAACATTTCCTGAACCCTGACTAATTGGCCATGCATGGGCCATAAGTTTATCCCTATGTTGGTGGTGGGTCTGGAGGAGTGAGAGTGGTGGAAGGATGGTTCCCTGCAGGAAAATGGGGACACTCTTAGCAGTTGAAGGGAGAGTGGAACCTGGGTATACAAAAGCCATCCGTGGTCTTACACAGACAGTAGGGACAAGCCCAGGAAGGAGGTGAGAAGGGAGTGGGTAGAGGGGTAGAAGGTGCTCCACACAAGAGGGTGGTATTACTAGGAGAAAGGAAAGAGAAAACTTCAAATAGGTCATAGTCAGTGGGGTCAGATGAGAGATCAGAGAGAGGATAGAGTCCTCTTCACCGGATCTAGCATTGAGAGGTTTTATTTGAGGTGGTGAGAGTGAAGCAAGATTTCAACAGTTGAAGAGTGACTGAGAGGCAAAGTGGAAACAGTATGTGTAGACAGCTGTTCAAGTACTTTGGCTGTGAGCCATGCTGGTTGGTTAGAGCAGTTGGTTAGAGCACGGTGTTATAACACCAAAGTCAAGGGTTCAGGTCCCCATACCGGCCAGCCACCAAGAAAAAAATAATGCCACCAAGTAGTTTGGCTGTGAAGGGGAAAGTAAGGATGGGGTAGTAGCCAATGCAGAGAGACTTGAGCCTATCAAAGATAAAGAGCTAGGAATAGTACACTATCTTACCTATCATTTACTGAGCACTTACTATGTGCCCAACGTTTTGCTATGTTCTAACGTTACAAAACTTTGGCCCACGTGTTTTGACTTTAGAGTGGAGATTCAGTTAACGAAATGATCTAGCAAACAATGGGAATTTTGAGACCTATACCCACATACAAGGTATCTTCAAAAAGTTCACGGAAAGGGCCGGCCTGGTGGCGCACTGCTACAGTGCGCCGCTTGGGAGTGCAGCTGCGCTCCCGCCGAGGGTTCAGATCCCACATACAGACCGGCCGCTCACTGGCTGAGCGAGGTGCGGGCGCGACACCGAGGGTTACGATCCCGTTGCCGGTCACGAAAAAACACAAAAAGGAAAAAAAAAAAGTTCACGGAAAGATTCACATTATCTTTTTTATTTAAAAAAAAATTGGGGGGGGGCAGGTGTCTTGTATAGGGACACTAACCTTCCACCTTGGTGTTATAACACCACGCTCTAACCAACTGAGCTAACCAGCCAGCCCCAGTCTCTTGGTTTAAATACCATTTGTATGACAACAATTTCCACATTTATATTTTCAGCCCAAACCTTTTTCCTGAACTCCAGACTAACGTGTTCTACCTAGAAATACTGCAGGAATCTGCTTGAATGTTGAATAGATATCTCAAATTTAAAATGTTCAAAAATGAGCTACTTATCTCTTCCTCTCCCCCCCCGCCTCCTTTAATAGCCTTTCCCAACAAAATTACTGACAACGTTCCAGTAATCTAGCCCCCAAACCCTTATATCATCTCAGTGACATACCAAGGTTGGTGGGGGCATGCAGTGGGAGTGGTCCGCCATAGTGGGGAGGAATATTTTGTAACTTTTAGACATTGTTTAAAATTGCTGGCACATGGGCCGGCCTGTGGCTCACTTGAGAGAGTGGGGTTCTGATAACGCCAAGGCCACAGGTTCAGATCCCATATAGGGATGGCTGGTTAGCTCACTTGGGAGAGCGTGGTGCTGACAACAACAAGTCAAGGGTTAAGATCCCCTTACCGGTCATCTTTAAAAAAAAAAATTGCTGGCACATGATGATAATAAACAGCAGATCAACATTTAGTCAGTTTGACTATCATTTTTAAATTCTCTACAGATAACGCATTCCCTTATTCCTGGCTGCCTAAACCCAGAGAGGACCATCTCATCTCCATGTTCACCCCCCTTGGTATGCTACTGTCTCTGATTCCTCTCATTTCTTTCACCCTCCACCTGTCCCATTCCTTCATTTAGGAAATTCTGTTAACTCCATCTTCAAAAATACCCAGAATCCAGCTGCTTCTTACCATCTCCACTGATAACACTTTTGTCTGAGCTACCATCATCTTTTTTCCAGGTTACTGTAAATAGCCTCCAAGCAGGCCTCCAAGCAGGTCTCTGTGCTTCCGCCCCAGCCCTGCCCTCCGTAGTCTATTGCTAATCCAACAGCCAGGGTGGTTTTTAAAGAAACATAAGTCAGATTTTGTCACAGCCAGGCAGTGGCTCCTCATCGCAGACTTTGCAATGGCCCCTGAGGCCTCTGCTACTCTCCTTCTCTCCCCCTTGCTCTTTCTGCTCCCATCCCTTTCCCCCTCTCTCCTCAAGGTCAATTATTTAATGTATTTCCTTGGAATTGTAATTAATTACTGTAAATTAGAATATTTTAATAATAGTGTTTTTGTGCACGTGAGTTTAATTTATGAGAATGGGACTGTGTTTCTTACTTAAAATTATTTTCTGTAACAGTATGTTTTATTTTTATTTATTTATTTATTTTTAAAAGATGACTGGTAAGGGGATCTTAACCCTTGACTTGGTGTTGTCAGCACCACAATCTCTCAAGTGAGCCAACCGGCCATCCCTATATAGGGATCCGAACCCATGGCCTTGGTGTTATCAGCACCGCACTCTCCTGAGTGAGCCACAGGCCAGCCTGTATATTTTAAAGATCCAGGGGTGGCTGGTTAGTTCACTTGGGGGAGTGTAGTGCTGACAACATCAAGGTCAAGCGTTCCAATCCCCATACCCACCAGCTGCCAAAAATAAATAAATAAATAAAGATCCATTTGTGGTGCTATGTGTATATCTAGTCAATTTCTTCTAACCCAGGCATGACATTCCCTTGAGAGCATCCACCCCATTTTTATCCTTTCTCTCCCACAGTGATGCATACCTGGTGCATCATTGTCTCTGCAGCCACAACCAAGGCCATGGTGCGTGTCCTGCACAAGTTGCCTTTGGGACCCTTGTAAACTTTATTCAGGATATATGATTAGTGAACTGCTGGGTCATAGGACATGCTTATCCTTAATCTGATCAAGTCAGGTATATTGATCTCATATATTGATCCCTAAAGTGGGTGCAGTGCCCGAGGGATCCTATATGCCCCTCCCTGAAAACATTCACATTATCTGACTTTCTATTTTTTGCTAGTCTATCAGTGTGAAGTGGTATCTCACCATGGTTCCAATTTGCATTTTTCTGATGATTAATAAGCCTGAGATGCTTGTTAGCCTTTGGCTTTTCTGTAAATTGCCTGCTTATATATCTTTTGCCAATGTTGATTTGCAGGAATTTCTTGTTTTTTATTCCACTGTCAATTATGTGGGGGGGTGTGTGTGGCTGGCGGTATGGGGATCCAAACCCTTGACCTTAGTGTGATGACACCAAGCTCTAACCAACCAAGCTAACCTGCCAGCCCCGCCATTGTCAGTTTTTTTGGTGGCTGGCCAGTATGGGGATCTGAACCCAGTCACCTTGGTGTTATAAGGTTGCACTCTAACCAGCTGAGCTAACTGGCCAGCCTATTTGTGGACCTTTAATCTGGAGTTATTATTATTGAGGTTGCAAATAATTTATAGGGTGTTAGGGAAAGTTGACATTTATGTAATTGTTATTTCAGCTAAGACATGTCTCCTCATTTATACAGATTATTATCTATGTCAATTACTATGATCTTAAAGTTCTTTCTGTACATACCTACATGGTTTTGGTTAGTTCTTAAATATATTAGGGTTTTTATTGCTATTGCAATATGTTTCTTTTTCTTTTTTGGTGGCTGGCCAGTATGAGGATCCAAACCCTTGACCTCAACTCTAAGTTATATTTTCTTTTTCTTTCTTTCTTTTTTTTTTTTTTACCAGTAAGGGGATCACAAACCTCGGCATGGTGTGGTCTGCACCACGCTCAGCCAGTGAGTGCACGGGCCATCCCTATATAGGATCCAAACCCACGGCCTCGGCACTATCAGCACCGCACTCTTCTGAGTGAGCCATGGGGCTGGCCCTAAGTTAGATTTTCTAATTGGTTATTTCTGGTAGAGAAATTCCATTGATTTTGGTAGGTTGATCATATATTTAGCAACCGTGCTGAGCTCCTTTATAGGTTTTAATAGTTTTTCTGATGATTCTTTTGGTTTTTCTAGATAGATAATTATGTCACATACAAGCAATGATAATTTCATCTCTTTGCTATGACTCTTCATCCCTCTAACGTCTTTTTCCTTTCCTTAGAGCATTGGCCAGACCTGTAGCAATATGGTAAACACTAGTGGTGTTTGGGCATCCTGGTCTTGTTTTCTATTTAAAAGGAACATACCAAAAAGTCTCCATTAAATGTAACATTTGCTATAGATTTTTGGTATAAAACCTTTATCAAGATAAGATTCTACTCTTGGGGCCGGCCCGTGGCTCACTTGGGAGAGTGTGGTGCTGACAACACTAAGTCAAGTGTTAAGATCACCTTACTGGTCATCGTTAAAAAAAAAGATTCCATTCTTAGTTTTTCTGAGTTTAAAAAATATTATAAGAATAGGGTGAGCTTTATTTTTACTTATTTATTTTTTTAAAAGATGACCGGTAAGGAGATCTTAACCCTTGACTTGGTGTTGTCAGCACCACGCTCACCCAGTGAGCAAACCGGCCATCCCTATATGGGATCCGAACCCGTGGCCTTGGTGTTATCAGCACCACACTCTCCCGAGTGAGCCATGGGCTGGCCCCTAGGGTGAGCTTTATAAACAGCCTTTTTCCAAAGTCAGTTGAGATAATCTTATGTTATTTCATCTTTAATCTATCAATATATACATTATATTGATAGATTTTTAAAATATTGAACTATGCTTTTTTCCATGGGGTTAATCCTACTTAATCAAGATATGTTTTTTTATTATAATTTAGCTAACCCATTGAATGCTTAATATGTGCCAAGCATGGTTGTAACTACTTTATAACATAACATTATTTATAATATAACATTATTAATTTAATCTTCACAACAACCCTATGTGGTAGGTACTGTTATTATACTCATTTTACAGATGGGAAACTGAGGCATGGAGAGGTTAAATGATTTGCTCAAGGTCACTCAGGCAGTCTGGTCCTGGAGTCCACATTACACTATGGTGTCTGAGTTTGATTTGGTTAGCTAATTCTTATATTTTACTTAGGAGTTCATGTTTCCACTTATAAGTGAAAATAGTTTATAATTTTTCTTTATTAGATTACCTTTATCTCTTTAAAAAATTGAGACATATTTCACAGACACTAAAATTTACCCTTTTAAAGTGTATAATTCAGTTGTTTTTAGCATATTCACAAAGGTGTGCCACCATCACCACTATCTAATTTCAGAACATTTTATCATCTCAAGAAGAAATCCTGAACCCATTTGCTGTGATCTTCCAAAACTCCTATGTTGAAGCTTAATTGACAATGCAATAGTATTAAGAGGTGGTGCATTTAGGAGGGCTCCACCCTCATGAATGGGATTCGTGGCCTCATAAAAGAGGTTGAAAGGAATGCCCTAATCTCTTTTTGCTCTTCTGCTTTTCTGCCATGTTAGGACACCAACAAGTTGCCAGGTATGAGGAACAGGCCCTCACCAGACACTGAATCTGCTGGCACCTTGATTTTGGACTTAGCCTCCAGAACCATGAAAAATAAATTTCTGTTATTTATAAATTGCCCAGTTAGTGGCATTTTGTTATAGCAGCAAGAACAGACTAAGACACCATTAGCAGTTACTCTCCCATTCTCCTTAGCCCCTGGCAAATCTATGGATTTGCCTATTCTGAACATTTCAAAAAAACGGAATCATACAATATATGGTCTTTTGTGGCTTCTTCTTTTCTTTTTTTTTTTTTTTTTTGTCCTTTTTGAGACCGGCCGCACCGCGCTCAGCCAGTGAGCGTGGTGAGCGCACCGGTCATCCGAACCCGTGGCGGGAGTGCTGCTGTGCTCCCAGCGCCACACTCTCCCGAGTGTGCCACGGGCTCGGCCCGGCTTCTGTTATTTAGCAAAATGTTTTCAAGGTCATCCACATTGTATCAGGACTTCATTCATTTTTTATGACTGAATAATATTCCATTGCATGAATATATCACATTTTGTTTATTCATTCATCAATGAATGAACATTGGTTGTTTCCACTTTTTGGCTACTATCTTGCTATGAACATTTATGTATAAGTTTTTGTGTGGATATATAGTTAAATTCTCTTGGGTACATACCTAGGAGTGGAATTATGGTATGCTATGTTTAATTTTTCTTTTTCTTTCTTTCTCTCTCTTTTTTTTTTTTTTTTGGTGGCTGGCCGGTGCGGGGATATCTGAGTTTGGAATCAAGATTAAATCAAGATTAAACATATGGCTCCACTTCCTACTAAAATGGCAAAATGGCACTCTTCCTGAAGAAACTCCAGCTGAAACAGATCAAAAAGATAAGGAACTGAAACGAAAGGAAGAAACCCCTCAGGAGACTTTTTCTTTCTTTTTCTTTTTTGGGAATTGACCTGTATGGGGATCCCAATGAAGACTTTTTTTTTTTTTTTTTTTTTTTGTGACTGGTAAGGGGATTGCAACCCTTGGCTTGGTGTCAGCCGCATAGCACTCAGCCAGTGAGCGCACCAGCCATCCCTATATAGGATCCGAACCTGCGGCCTCGGCGATCCCAGCGCCACTGCGCACCAAGCGCCACACTCTCCCGAGTGAGCCAAGGGTTTGGCCCCCAATGAAGACTATTTTTAACTGGTTTGTG
>NW_007728225.1:40522-41424 GCF_000696425.1 Galeopterus variegatus
CACTCTCCCGAGTGAGCCAAGGGTTTGGCCCCCAATGAAGACTATTTTTAACTGGTTTGTGTGTGTATGCATGCTCTACTGCAAGCACATGGTCATGTGCAGTACCAGGAAGAGGGTGGTCTGTAGGCTAAGAAAGGATAAAATAGTAAAAAGCAGTTTGAATTCTCCTTTTCTGTCTCCCCCACCAAGGCCTTTGTTCAATCGTTCCCTGGAACCCACTGCAGAAATTTGGGAGTCATGGCCCAGACCTACGGAGCAGGGATCCCCAGTGGTCAAATGAGCATAATGGGAAACAGATGGTGCCTGACCAGCTTTGGGTGGGTAACCTCCACCCCCACCCATTCCACATCCCAAGTGCTGGTTATAGTTTGTATCTCCACGGTTTGTAGGTAAAGCAAAAAGAGCTTTGTGGTGTTCACTGGGGCTGGCCTTTCCTCCTCCCCACTTCCTCAAGAAGCATTTCCGCTCAGAAAAGTCACTAACCCCAGGGGAATATGAGCAGACAGGCCAAACTCAGAGGACATCGGATGAGAATAACTACCATGAAAGAAAAACAACAAACCAGATTACCCATATTATCAGAAACAAAGGTTTTAAAAACAAAGGGCCCCCAAATTTAACATAACAATGATAAAAATACATTAAAGAGATATGAAAAGTATTCACCATAGGAAAAATAAAGTAATTTGAAAAGAACCAAGTGGAAATATTAGCCATGAAAAATATAATAGATGAAATAAAGGACATTACAGATGGGATAAACAGTTGAATGTATACTGCTTAAGAATGAATTATTGAGATTTAACATCATATTGAGGGAGCTGGCCAGTTAGCTCAGTTGGTCAGAGCATGCTGTTATAACACCAAGAAATGAGGGGGTGCCACAGGCCTCAATCCCACCC